>NC_044034.1:195523690-195771190 GCF_901765095.1 Microcaecilia unicolor | reverse complement strand
ACCCACTGGACAAGAAACTGAAAAAGAGGAGGTGGAATAGCCATAATATACAAGTACGAGTTCACCACCACAACCACAGCTGAATCCATTCTACCACAACTTGAAATTGCCTCGGTAAGAATCAATCACCCAAACTTGCAGGAACACCTTAACACAATCCTACTCTACAGACCGCCAGGCAACTGGCAAGACTCCCAAACACACTTGATGGACTTCATCTCGAACACATGCATCTCTACCTCAAACCTCATCATAATAGGCGACATCAACCTGCACCTTGAAGATTTTACCTTAACAAGCACTCAAGAATGCAAAGAATTCCTACAACTATGGGGTCTTCACGTACCGAATACACAACCAACTCACACTAAAGGACACACATTAGTCATTATCACACACAGATTCGATCCAGACTCAAACCTTATACTAACAGATACAAGATGGATACCCGCACCGTGGTCAGACCACTATAAAGCATACATCTCCCTCCAATGGCGAACGAAATACACAATTAAAAAACAAGAACGAAAAACCTACACCATGAGAGGAAAAATAGACCCGGAAATATTCTGGCAACAGATCTACCACAACGGATGGACAATAAAGACAGACACAAACCAATTCCTCCTAGAATGGGACGATATATGCAGAACAATGTTAGACAACATTGCCCCAACTCAAACCAGAACCTCACATAGGAAGGCCTCAACACCATGGTTCAATGAAGAACTGAAAAAACTTAAAACACAAGTTAGAAGGTTAGAACGTGCGTGGAATAAAAAGAAAGACGACCCCACACTTAAAGCCTGGAAACAACTCCAAAGAAAATACAAATATACCATAAGACAAACTAAAAGATTATTTTATAAAACTGAAATTGGACCAAACTACAAAGACACACACAAACTCTTCCAACTGGTGAATAAACTACTAGATATCACACCAATCACAACCAACAGCAAAGGTACACCAGGAGCAGACAAACTTGCGAGATACTTCAATGAGAAAATCATACAATTACGATTTAAAATACCAGTCAGTACTACTGAGTATGCCACACTCCTTGACTGTCTAGATCCAGACACAGGTGTATACCCAGTAGACAGAACCTGGACCAACTTTGAGATATTATCAGAGGATCTTATCTCCCAAACGCTCAAAAGATTCGCAAAATCTCATTGCAAATTAGACATATGCCCAAACAACCTTATGACATCTGCCCCTCAACAATTTATAATAGACCTCACGAATCACGTTATGGTACTGAGGCTGCTTGATAACAGTGATCATAATATGATCGGTTTTAATATCAACCTTGAAGTAACTATACACAGGAAGTCAAATACGTTAGCGTTTAAACTTTAAAAAAGGAGACTATGATAAAATGAGAAGAACGGTGGAAAAAAAACTTAGGGGGACAACTGAGAGGGTAAAAACTGTACAACAGGAATGGACGCTGTTCAAAAATACCATCCTGGAGGCCCAGGCCAAACATATTCCACTAATTAGAAAAGAAAGACGGAACTCCAAAAGACAGCCGGCATGGTTGAAAACTGAGGTGAAGGAAGCTATTAGGGCTAAAAGAAATGCCTTCAGAAAATGGAACCGTCTGAAAATAACAAGAAGCAGCATAAGGAGTGTCAAAGCAAATGTAAGACGCAGATAAAGAAGGCCAAGAGGGAGTATGAAAAAAAGATAGCATTAGAGGCAAAAAAACATAGTCAAATTTTTTTCGGTATATTAAAAGCAGGAAGCCAGCAAAATTCCAGTTGGGCCGCTGGATGACCGAGGGTTAAAAGGGGCGATCAAGGAAGACAAAGATGTAGCGGAGAGATTGAATGAATTCTTTGCTTCGGTCTTCACCGAGGAAGATTTGGCTGGGATACCGGTGTCGGAAATGATATTTCAAGCAGACGAGTCGGAGAAACTTACTGACTTCACGGTAAACCTGGAGGACGTAATGGGGCAGTTCAGCAAACTGAAGAGTAGCAAATCTCCTGGACCAGATGGTATTCATCCTAGAGTACTGATAGAACTGAATAATGAGCTTGCGGAGTTACTGTTAGTGATATGCAATTTATCCTTAAAATCGAGTGTGGTACGGAAGATTGGAGGGTGGCCAATGTAACGCCAATGTCAGACCTAATAGAACTTCCACCCAGGAACGCAAAAAAAATCTTCTCGCACTTTCCTCAACCTTCATCCACCAAATTGCAAAGGCCTGAAATACAAATTAATGCACGCATCTACCTTTTCCTATACGAGCATGCAGCTCTGGAACGCGTTGCCACGCAACTTGAGAACTGTCTATGAACTGACAAATTTCCGCAAACTATTGAAAACCTATCTCTTCGACAAGATATACAACAAAGATCAGCACATGTAACTGTATAATCTTTGACTTATCCAGTAATGTTTTATACTATCTTTTGCTTTAATACTATCATTTAACCCAAAACTCTCTGTTAATAATAAATGTGTTCCCTTCTATTTCCCATATCCACGATGAATTGTAAGCCACATTGAGCCCGCAAAAAAGTTGGGATAATGTGGGATACAAATGCAATAAATAAATAAATAAAATAAATAAAAAAGGTTCCAGGGGAGATCCAGGAAATTATAGACCGGTGAGTCTGACATCGGTGCCGGGGAAAATGGTAGAGGCTATTATTAAAAACAAAATTACAGAGCACATCCGAGGACATGGATTACTGAGACCGAGTCAGCACAGCTTTTGTGTGGGGAAATCTTGCCTGACCAATTTACTTCAGTTCTTTGAAGGAGTAAACAAACATGTGGACAAAGGGGAGCCGGTTGATATTGTGTATCTGGATTTTCAAAAGGAGTTTGACAAGGTACCTCATGAAAGGCTACAGAGGAAATTGGAGGGTCATGGGATAGGAGGAAAAGTCCTATTGTGGATTAAAAACTGGTTGAAGGATAGGAAACAGAGAGTGGGGTTAAATGGGCAGTATTCACAATGGAAAAGGGTAGTTAGTGGGGTTCCTCAGGGGTCTGTGCTAGGACCGCTGCTTTTTAATATATTTATAAATGATTAAATTTGCTGATGACACAAAGTTATTCAAAGTCGTTAACTCACGACAGGATTGTGAAAAATTACAGAAGGAACTTGGGAGACTGGGCGGCTAGATGGCAGATGACATTTAATGTAAGCAAGTGCAAAATGATGCATATAGGAAAAAAGAACCCAAATTATAGCTACGTCATGCAAGGTTCCAAGTTAGGAGTTACGGACCAAGAAAGGGATCTGGGTGTCGTCGATAATACACTGAAACCTACTGAAACCGTGTGCTCAGTGTGCTGCTGCGGCTAGGAAAGCGAATGGAATGTTGGGTATTATTAGGAAAGGTATGGAAAACAGGTGTGAGGATGTTATAATGCCGTTATATTGCTACATGGTGCGACCGCACCTTGAGTATTGTGTTCAGTTCTGGTCGCCGCATCTCAAGAAAGATATAGTGGAACTGGAAAAGGTGCAGCGAAGGGCGACTAAAATGATAGCAGGGATGGGACGACTTCCCTATGAAGAAAGACTAAGGAGGCTAGGGCTTTTCAGCTTGGAGAAGAGACGGCTGAGGGAAGACATGATAGAGGTATATAAAATAATGAGTGAAGTGGAACGGGTGGATGTGAAGCATGTGTTCACGCTTTCCAAAAATACTAGGACTAGGGGGCATGCGATGAAACTACAGTGTAGTAAATTTAAAACCAATCGTAGAAAAGTTTTCTTCACCCAATGTGTAATTAAACTCTGGAATTCGTTGCCAGAGAACGTGGTGAAGGCGGTTAGCTTGGCAGAGTTTAAAAAGGGGTTAGACGGTTTCCTAAAGGACAAGTCCATAAACCGCTATTAAATGGACTTGGGAAAAATCCACAATTCTAGGAATAACATGTATAGAATGTTTGTACGTTTGGGAAGCTTGCCAGGTGCTCTTGACCTGGATTGGCCGCTGTTGTGGATAGGATGCTGGGCTCGATAGACCCTTGGTCTTTTCCCAGTGTGGCATTACTTATGTACTTATGTACTTATATGTTACAAAGTGGACTCTTCCCGAAGGAGAAAGGAAACATTCTACTCACACCCATACCCAAAGACGCAAAGAAGAACGCTAGTGAACTAACCAATTACAGGCCAGTAGCATCCATTCCCTTAATAACCAAACTAACAGAAGAGATGGTAACCAAACAACTCACAAACTATTTAAACAAATTCTCAATACTACACAACTCCCAGTCAGGATTCCGGTCTAACCATAGCACAGAAACGGTACTAGTTACTCTCATGAATAAATTCAAACAAACGATTGCAACGGGCAAAAACATACTACTTCTACAATTTGATATGTCTAGCGCCTTCAACATGGTTGATCACGGAATACTACTACATATCCTCGAGTACTTCGGAATTGGATGCAATGTTCTCAACTGGTTCAAGGGATTCCTAACCACACGATCATACGAAGTGACATCTAACTTGACTACATCAGCTACATGGATACCTGAATGTGAGCTACATGGATACCTGAATGCGGAGTCCCACAGGGATCCCTCCTCTCACCGACCTTATTCAACTTAATGATGATACCCTTGGCGAAACTACTATCAAACCAAAACCTTAACCCATACATATACGCAGATGACGTAACGATCTACATCCCATTTAAACAAGATCTAAAGGAAATTTCCAATGACATCAACCAAAGCCTACACATCATGCATACATGGGCGGACGCATTTCAGCTGAAACTCAATGCAGAAAAAACCCAATGCCTAATACTCGCCTCACAACATAACACGAATAAATTCACCACAATTAACACACCAAAATTGAATCTTCCAATCTCGGACACCCTAAAAATCATTGGAGTTACCACTGATCGACACCTAACACTTGAGAGTCACACGAAAAACACAACCAAGAAGATGTTCCACTCAATGTGGAAATTAAAAAGAGTAAGACCTTTCTTCCCAAGGACAGTCTTCCGCAACCTGGTACAACCAATGGTACTCAGCCATCTAGGTTACTGCAATGCACTTTACGCTGGCTGCAAAGAGCAAATAATCAAGAAACGTCAGACAGCTCAGAATACTGCAGCTAGACTCATATTCAGCAAATCAAAATATGAAAGTGCTAAACCCCTACGAGAAAAGCTACACTGGCTCCCACGCAAAGAACGCATCACATTCAAAATATGCACCCTAGTTCACAAAATCATTCACGGAGACGCCCCATCCTACATGTCAGACCTGATAGAATTACCACCTAGGAATGCTAAAAAATCATCCTGCACATTCCTCAATCTTCACTTCCCCAACTGTAAAGGTCTAAAATACAAACTAACGCATGCGTCAACCTTTTTCTACCTGAGCACACAATTCTGGAACGCGCTGCCGCGCAATTTAAAAACGCTCTATGAACTGACCAACTTCTGCAAACTACTGAAGACCCATCTCTTTGACAGGGCATACCACAAAGATCAACAAATGTGAACTCCTATACAAATATCCAGAACTGCCTTATAATATTTGCTTGTTAAACTACTAATATGTTTTACCATTATCATATAACCCATGTTCCTTCTGTAATGCTAAATGTATATTTTCTTATATGTTTCCACTATTCATGATGTATTGTAAGCCACATTGAGCCTGCAAAGAGGGGGGGGGGGATGTGGGATACAAATGCAAAAAAAAAAAAAAAATGATATATATATATATATATATATATATATATATATATGTGTGTGTGTGTATTATGTTTACATTGAGAATAGATGTATGCCTGTGGCAGGGGTTCTCAACCAGTCCTCAGGATTCACCTAATCAGTCATGATGAATATGCATAAGATAGATTTGCATACCCATTGTGGATTTCCTGAAAACCTGACTAGGTTCAGAACTTCTGGTCTATGGGGATGTCTGGCAGATGTGTGGGGTGTGTTGAACGCATTGGGGAAAGTTGTGGGAGTGTATATTGGGGCATGGATGTGAAGGTGTCTCTTGCAGTTACAATGTTTAGGGGATGGAGTATGGATTTGGATTTTAGATTTTGCTCTCCTTTTTCCAAATCTGAGTTATTTCAAGTAAAGTCTCATTCTGGTATAGTAGGTATATTTCAATCCCCAGAAATGTATACCTGTGGTAATGGAGAGTGAAGTCACAGGAGAGTCAGTGGGGTTTAAACTCAGGTTCTCAGCCTGTTTCTCTAACCACTGTGTCAGGATGTGTGTTCACTTCCTTTCTCCCTCTCATGTTCTTTTCTCTCTCCTCTTCCCTTAGCTTTCGTTTGCCTTTTTTGTGACACAGCCATACCGTTTTCTTATACCAACGGGAGTTGGTGTCATAGGCTTCCTCCTCTTGTGCCATGACATTTGGAGACCCTGTGACACCAGCTTTTCTTCCACCTGCCCTTTTCATCTTTGAGTGGTGAAGCCTGACCTCCCTCACTCCCTGTTCTTTCTTCCGTCTCTTTCTCTGGTGAAAAAAAGACTGAAAGGAGCAGCTCGCAGAGTAAAAAACTTGCATCAGGCGTGGATGCTGTTTAAAAACACCATCCTGGAGGTTCAGGACAAATATATTCCACGTATTAGAAAAAAGGGAAAAAAGACTAAACGTCAGCCGGCGTGGCTAAACAGTAAGATAAAGGAAATCATTAGAGCCAAAAAACAATCCTTCAGAAAGTGGAGAAGAGAACCAACTGAAAGTAACAGGATAGATCATAAGGAATGCCAAGCCAAATGCAAAGCGGAGATAAGGAGGGCAAAAAAGGACTTTGAGAAGAAATTAGCGTTGGAAGCAAAAATACATAGTAAAAATTTTTTTAGATACATTAAAAGCAGGAAACCGGCCAAAGAGTCGGTTGGGCCGCTGGACGAAAATGGTGTTAAAGGGGCGATCAAGGAGGACAAAGCCGTAGCGGAGAAATTAAATGAATTCTTTGCTTCGGTCTTCACCGAGGAGGATTTGGGGGGGACACCGGTGCCGGAAAGAATATTTGAGGCGGGGGAGTCGGAGAAACTAAACAAATTCTCTGTAACCTTGGAGGATGTAATGGGTCAGTTCAGCAAGCTGAAGAGTAGTAAATCACCGGGACCTGATGGTATTCATCCCAGAGTATTAATAGAACTAAAAAATGAACTTTGCGGAGCTACTGTTAGAAATATGCAATCTGTCCCTAAAATCGAGTGTAGTACCGGAAGACTGGAGGGTAGCCAATGTTACTCCGATTTTTAAGAAGGGTTCCAGAGGAGATCCGGGAAATTATAGACCGGTGAGTCTGACGTCGGTGCCGGGCAAGATGGTGGAGGCTATTATTAAGAATAAAATTGCAGAGCATATACAAAAACATGGACTGATGAGACAAAGTCAGCACGGATTTAGTGAAGGGAAGTCTTGCCTCACCAATCTAATGCATTTTTTTGAGGGGGTAAGCAAACATGTGGACAATGGGGAGCCAGTTGATATTGTATATCTGGATTTTCAGAAGGCGTTTGACAAAGTGCCGCACGAAAGACTCCTGAAGAAATTGCAGAGTCATGGAATCGGAGGTAGGGTATTATTATGGATTAAGAACTGGTTGAAAGATAGGAAGCAGAGAGTAGGATTGCGTGGCCAGTATTCTCAGTGGAGGAGGGTAGTTAGTGGGGTCCCGCAGGGGTCTGTGCTGGGTCCGTTGCTTTTTAATGTATTTATAAATGACCTAGAGATGGGAATAACTAGTGAGGTAATTAAATTCGCCGATGACACAAAATTATTCAGGGTCGTCAAGTCGCAGGAGGAATGTGAACGATTACAGGAGGACCTTGCGAGACTGGGAGAATGGGCGTGCAAGTGGCAGATGAAGTTCAATGTTGACAAGGGCAAAGTGATGCATGTGGGTAAGAGGAACCCGAATTATAGCTACGTCTTGCAAGGTTCCGCGTTAGGAGTTACGGATCAAGAAAGGGATCTGGGTGTCGTCGTCGATGATACGCTGAAACCTTCTGCTCAGTGTGCTGCTGCGGCTAGGAAAGCGAATAGAATGTTGGGTGTTATTAGGAAGGGTATGGAGTCCAGGTGTGCGGATGTTATAATGCCGTTGTATCGCTCCATGGTGCGACCGCACCTGGAGTATTGTGTTCAGTACTGGTCTCCGTATCTCAAAAAAGATATAGTAGAATTGGAAAAGGTACAGCGAAGGGCGACGAAAATGATAGTGGGGATGGGACGACTTTCCTATGAAGAGAGGCTGAGAAGGCTAGGGCTTTTCAGCTTGGAGAAGAGACGGCTGAGGGGAGATATGATAGAAGTGTATAAAATAATGAGTGGAATGGATCGGGTGGATGTGAAGCGACTGTTCACGCTATCCAAAAATACTAGGACTAGAGGGCATGAGTTGAAGCTACAGTGTGGTAAATTTAAAACGAATCGGAGAAAATTTTTCTTCACCCAACGTGTAATTAGACTCTGGAATTCGTTGCCGGAGAACGTGGTACGGGCGGTTAGCTTGACGGAGTTTAAAAAGGGGTTAGATAGATTCCTAAAGGACAAGTCCATAGACCGCTATTAAATGGACTTGGAAAAATTCCGCATTTTTAGGTATAACTTGTCTGGAATGTTTTTACGTTTGGGGAGCGTGCCAGGTGCCCTTGACCTGGATTGGCCACTGTCGGTGACAGGATGCTGGGCTAGATGGACCTTTGGTCTTTCCCAGTATGGCACTACTTATGTACTTATGTACTTATGTACCTATAAGTTTGTTGCATATAAGCAAACCTTTGCATATGGATGGCTAGACAGACCTTTTCCAATAAAAGCACCATTGCCACAGCAAAATGTGCCTAAAATAGTTTCAAAATATCAAAAGGAAACCCCACACAGGGATACCTGTGGATTTTGCACCTGCTTTACAGCAGGGATAAAGTCCATGGCTGAAACCACTCGCAGGAATTTCAAAATAAGATCTCCACATGTGATTGACTGCTTCTGCCCTCCCCAGCCCTTTTTAGCCCATTTTCTGCTGCTGTATGGCATTTTACTCATAGAAGAAGCTTTGCAAATTGCCCTTTCCATAGTTTGTACCTGTTAGGACTTATCCAGATGTTATACCCACTATAAAACGCAACACCTGAAGCAATAATTCACAGGCTTAAATGCAGAACTGAAAAGCCCTGAGGGTTCTAGCAGGCCGCTGCTAACATCTTCTGTATCTTGTGTAGGTATTCAGGATATTTCAGTCTATAAGAATGAGCTGTTCTGCCTGCACGTTGATGGAAAAGTTTCTCATTTCTCCCTTCTGTCCATGGAGCGCTGTATTGACCGTCTGTTGAAGAGAAGCTTCTGGGATCTTTCAGCCAAGGTCTGCTGTCTCTTCCGAAACACAGTCATCTCCAGCAGAGTAAGTATAGGTGTTCACCCATACAGTTCAGAGCTGTCTGCACCTCACATTTCTATAATATGGGGTGAGAGGAAAAGCTTTAAGAACCTGAGGTGAGCCAGCCTCTTTGTGCAACACTTCAATCTGTTTTCTCCAAAATGCCAGTTGGTCCCTTTTCACCCACTTAAAAAGAGAGCCCTTACCTTAAAAAAACAAACAAACAAACTGCTAAATAATTTTTAAAAATCCAAAATACATACCTTTTAGCGATTTTTTTTTTTTTTTTTTAAATAGAAGCTTTTCTTCACATACAATGCTGTTTTACCTGAAGAAATGACTTATAAATTCACCCTGTAATAGAAATTAACGTATAGAGCTGAACCAAAGAACAGCCCTGGAAATGGCTTTATTTAGCTAAAAGAGGGGTTCCTGAATTTGGGTTTTTTTTTTCTAGCAGTGGGCCACATGATCAGATGTCTATGCTTTATTTATCAAATTTATATCCTGCTTATTCAAGACATCTAACCGAGTTACAATATACAATTTAAAAGATAAAACAAACTAACCACCCCTGTTTACTAAGCGACGCTAGTGCCAACTCAGCCCATTCACTTTGAATGGGCTGTGTCTGCATTGCCACTCAGCTTAGTAAACCATCCTATATATTAATTTGCACCTCCAGCATTCCATGTCTGACTGCCTGGGTTCGTAACATCTCCTGGCTGCCTGGGTTCGTAACATCTCCTGACGTCAGCATTCCGTTCCCCCTCGCTGTCCCACCCTCGTGTCAAGATGTAATGACGTCAGAGGGCGGAACAGTGAGAGGGAAGGGAACGCTGGAGGCGAGCTGACGTCAGGAGGGATGTTACGAACGGAAGCCAGCGCCAGCCAGAGAACGTTCAGGTACAAATCGAGGGGAGGAGAGAATCGCGGGACATTGAGGGGAGGGAGGAAGGGGTGGGCAGGGCAGAGGAGAATTGATGGACATGGATGGGATGGGAGGACAGTAGAGGAGAGAATCGCGGGACACGGATGGGAGGGCTGGGAAGAGGAGAATTGCTGGACATGGAGGGGAGGGAGAAATAAAACAAGCTTACATGACAGCCTGCCTAGGGCCCGTTTCATTGTTGAGGAAATGGGCATGGTTCCACTAGTATAGTATAATAAAAACATGAATTTTTTGGACTGTTATGAAATGATTTCATGTTCATCAAAATCTGTGAATGTCTCCAAAGTTTACTTCATGTCAAGCAAATATCTTTTTGATTCTTCTGAATAATTTTTTGCTGAAAATAACAAGCACTCACCCCAATACCAAAAGACACCAAGAAAAATACTAACGATCTCACCAATTACCACCCAGTGGCATCTACCCCACTTGTAACCAAATTGATGGAGAGCCTGGTGTCCAAACAGCTTACTGACTACATGGACAAGTTCTCAATACTACACGACTCACAATCAGGATTCCGCCCCCACCACAGCACAGAAACAATACTAGTCACTCTCCTGGCCAAATTCAAACAGGAAATAGCTACAGGTAAAAGCATACTTCTCCAATTTGACATGTCGAGTGCATTCAACATGGTAAACCACAATATATTACTAAGCCTCCTTGGCCACTTCGGGATTGTTGGAAATATAATTATTTGGATCAAAGGTTTTCTAACCACCAGAACATAGCAAGTAAAATCAAACTCAGCCGTATCACCACTGTGGAAAGCAGCCTGTGGAGTACCTCAAGGATCACCATTATCACCAATACTCTTCAACGTAATGATGATCCCACTGGCAAAGTCCTTATCCAGCCAAGGCCTCAATCCTTTCATCTGCGCAGATGATGTCACAATCTATATCCCCTTCAGACATGATTTGACAGAAATAACCAATGAAATCAATGAAGGACTGAACATCATGGACTCTTGGGCAAACTCATTCCAACTGAAATTGAACACTGAAAAAACTGCCTCATCCTCTCATCTCAACATAACAAGTACAAATCCACAACCATAAACACTCCAGGACACACCCTCCCCATCTCCAGACAGCCTAAAAATACTCGGTGTCACAATCGACCGCAACCTTACTCTTGAGAGCCAAGTAAACAACGTAATAAAGAAAATGTTTTACTCAATGTGGAAACTTAAACGCGTAAAACCTTTCTTCCCGAGGGAAATTTCTTGAAACCTAATACAATCAGTGGTCCTAAGCCATGCAGATTATTGCAATGGAATCTATGCGGGATGTAAAGAACAACTCACAAAAAAAAACTCCAAACCGCCCAAAACACAGCAGCCAGGCTGATAGTCGACAAAACACGATTTGAAAGTGCAAAACCCCTCCAAGAAAAGCTACATTGGCTCCCAATCAAAGAACGAGTCATCTTCAAAATCTGCACCCTGATCAACAAAATTATCTAAGGCGTAGTCCCAGGATACATGATAGACCTCATAGACCTACCAACCAGAAACAAAACCAGATCATCAAGAACATATTTAAATCTATATTACCCAAATTGCAAAGGACTCAAATACAAAACAACTTATGCATCTAACTTCTACATAACTGCACAACTATGGAATGCACTCCCAAAAACTGTGAAAACAATCCATGACCACCTAAACTTCAGGAAATCACTAAAAACCAAAAAGGCTTACCCCACCAATCCAACGTAAACCCCTACACCAGGCAACACAGCAATACCAATGATCGTACTGGGCAATATATAATCTCCACTCCCCTCGACCCTCATGATATCTTCCTCATTCGACCACAACATAACCTTGTATTTTGTTTCTCAACCGGACTTGGCAAAAGCCTTTACGGTACTATGTAAGCCACATTGAGCCTGCAAATAGGTGGGAAAATGTGGGGTACAAATGTAACAAATTAAATTAATATTGGGATGCTCCGGAGTTAAAAGCGTCATGTTATAGAACTCTCTGCAGAATCTTAGTAGCATTAAGGGAGAGTAATTTTCAGACAAACAAGCAGGTTTATCTGTTCTCACAAGTGGATGACGCCGACCCGTAATGCAAGGCACACTCTACCATGCATGTAGGCGTGTCTTCCTGCCTTCCGCGAGAACACAGTCTCGGTTCTTTTTCTACTGTGGTGAGGAGAGAGCATGTGTATTTGTTTGTTTTTTACTGTCTCCTCACAACACTCAGTCCTAAATAGTGCTTTCTTGCCTTTCGGCGAGCTTTTCCCCCCCCCCCCCCCCCCCTTTCTAAAATTGTGTTCCCAGTTGTGGAACCTCCTTTTTTACCTTTCCCGTATATTTTTAGTTTGTTTTGCCCAGTTGTTTCCTTTCTTTGTTTTTGTCGTCGTTGGCTGCTTTTGGGACTTTGTCCGCAAACTTTCCTTTCATTTTTTTTGCCGTGTCTTGCCCCTTTTCACAGGCACCATCACTTCGTTTAATTTAGCCGAGGAAGCTTTTCTTTCCATGTCCACAAAGGTTCCCAGTAGCTTTAAGCGCTGTACCTGGTGCAGTTGGATGATCTCTGGGACGGACACCCATTCTTGGTGTCTTCAGTGTCTTGGGCCCAACCATAGCCCCACTAACTGCTCTCCGCCTTGGCATGAAGAAGAGAACCCAGATTTCCAGAGGGGCTGAACGTGAAGATTTTTGGAGCCGAGTCTGGTTCCTTGATGTCTGCATCGATGTCGAGTGTCACACCAGCTTCCGGAATGTTGGTAAGCATGGCCTGCCTTGAGGCCTCCTGCTGTGCAGGGCCACCAGGACCGTCCAATTGTCAAACCTGAGGCAACGTGTGGATTTGACTTCCTCGGTGCCAACGAGGAGCCTCTGTGACATTCTTCAGGCGTTGAAGGATTCAGCACCTGAGAAGCATCGGCGCCGGCACGACCGCTCCCCCTCCATACAGGAGGTGCTGATGCATTGGGTCTCCAAGCAGCCAAGATCCAGCTCCCACATAGACCCCGGCAGCTCTGCAACCTGTGCCTGAACCGGCACCCCAGCTGTTGCTGGTTTTGACACTCGATGAGCACATCTGGGCCTTGCTCCCTGAGCAGCTGGATGGCCTCATGCAACGGTGTGTATCAGCATTGAGGGTGCTTACACCTACCCTGCCTACTGTTGCGGCCCTGTTTGGCCCTCAGTCTGAAGTGCAGCCTCCGACTCCGGTGTCAACTGCCACCCAAGGCCTTTACGTCGGTGGAGGAAGCTTTGCCGGAGTTGAGGCGTGAGCTAACTTCTCGACGCTGTTCTCAAGCACATTATTCCTCCACGTCGAGGCAGGTTCGTTCTCAACATTTCATCAGGAGGTATTGTCTGACACCGAAGGAGGATCCAAGGTATTTTCCTTGGATGAGTCCTATGGAATTCCCTCTGAACCCTCCCCTCCACCTGAAAGGAGAAAGTCTCCTCCAGAGAGCCTTTTATTCCCTTCTTTTGATAAGGAAATGACTGATGCTGTTCTTTTTCCTTTGGCCAAGATGCTTGAGGGAGGCTGTGACTGTCCCTCTTCACAAGATACTCCAGGAAGTTCTCATTAGGAACTGGGAGTCCTTTCTGTTGGTCCCGCTCATGTCCAAGAAGATCGACACCCAGTATTGGATCCACAGTGCACCTGATTTTGATAAGCCTCAGTTGCTTCACAATTCCATGGTGGTGGAATCCGCTCTCAAAAGACCCAGGAGTTCTAGGGAGTATGCCTCGGCACCCCCAGGGAAAGAAGCTAGAACCTTGGATTCTTTTGGGAGGAAGATGTACCAGGTGTCAATGCTCATCTCTCGAATACAATCATACCAGCTCTTCATGAGCAGCCACTTGTGAAACTCTGTGCACAAGTTGTCAGACCTGACTGAGACGCTCCCTCCTGAGCAGGCAGAGTCACTACGCCAGTTGGTCAAGCAGCAGAACACGTGTTGAAAGTTCTTGGCCAGGGGACTTGCGATACTTTTGATGTGGCATCCAGGATCTCTGTTCGGAGTATAGCAATACTCACATGGATGTGTGTTTTTGACCTGGAACGTTCTGTTCAGCAGAGGTTGGCGGGTGCACCATGCTGGGGGGATAACCTCTTCTCTCTCCTGCTGAGCGCCTTCTGCATCTACCTCCTCAGCTAGGAGGACATTTGGCAAACCAAGGAGGAGTACCTATTACTATTAGAGGCGTAGAACCCCTCAGCTCAGCCGGTTCATGCCCAGCCCCAGCATGCTCGCTGTTGTCAACAGCATATGCCTAAGGCTCCAGCAGAACATAGCTGCATTAAATGTTTATCCCGGATGACTTGCCAGTCAGGGGAGGCTGAATTTTTCCATGAAAGGTGGCTCCTTATAACCTCCAACTGGTGGGTTCTTCAAATAGTCGATCTCGGATACGCACTCAGTTGGTCTCAAAAACCTCCAAATTGCCCACCGAGAGCACATTCATCCAGCTCTCAGCACAGGCAGGCACTTTCAGAAGGCCCATGCGGTTGAGCCCGTTTTTGCCAGAGGAGGAAAGGCAGTGATTCTATTCCAGGTACTGCCTTGTGCAGAAGAAAATGGGGGGGGGGGGAGGAGGAATGTGTTCCATTCCAAGGGCCCTGAACAATTCCTAGTCCCAGAAAAGTTCAGGATGGTTTCTCTGGGCACCCTTCTCCCAGTGATTCAGAAAAACAATTGGCAGTGCTCTCTGGACTTCTTAAAGGATGCATATACTCGTATCTGATACTTCCAGCCCACTGAAAGTATCTTCAATTTCGGCTGGGAGCACATCGTTGGTGTTGCCTTTTTGTCCTCGCGTCAAGCTCCCAGGGTTTTCACCAAATGTCTAGTGGTAGTTACAGCATCGCTATTCAGACTGGGAGTCCATGTGTTCCCATATCTCAGCGATTGGCTGGTGAAGAGCATCTCTTCGGATGGAGCTCAGGAGCCCTTGCGAATGACTATTCAAGTGCTCGAGCTACTGGGGTTCATTTTAAACTACCCCAAGTCCCATCTTCGCCCTGACCAGTGATTGGAATTCATAGGAGCCCTGCCCGATACACAGACAGTTCGAGCCTACATTCCGGACATGAGAATGGACACTTTTGACGCACTTGCTGTCAAGATTCGAGCCTTTCCGCAGGTCACAGCTCAGCAGATGTTGAGATTGTTGGGCCATATGACACATCTTTACATGAGATCAGCTCAATGGACCCTGGCTTCTCAGTGGTATTAAGCAACGGGGGGCCTGGAAGATGTAATCCAAGTGTCCTCCAGAGTTTGTACGCTTTCTTCAGTGGTGGACCATTTGATCCAATTCGACTCTGAGATTTCCATTCCAAATTCCTCAGCCACAAAAAGTGCTGCTGATGGTGCATCACTCATGTAGAAGGGCTTTACACCCAAGGTGTTTGGGCCACCCAGGAAACAAATCTTTAGATCAATCTCATGGAGCTCCAGGTGATCTGAAACACTAAAGGCTTTCAGAGATCTACTGTCTCATCAAATTCTACTCATTCAAACAGACAGTCAGATTGCAATGTATTACACCAACAAGCAGGGGGACACCGGATGGGTGTGGCATTGGGCACGCCAACATGACATGTTTATTTGTTACATTTGTATCCCACATTTTCCCACCTATTTGCAGGCTCAATGTGGCTTACATAGTACTGTAAAGGCATTCGCCAAGTCCGGTAGAGAAACAAATACAAAAGTGATATTGTGGTCGAATAAAGGTACACGTGTTTCAAGTATAGTGGGGGTTGAGGAGAGGAAAGGATATATAGTGTCCATTACGAGCTTTGGTTTTGCTGTGTTGCAGAGTGTAGGTATTTATGTTGGGTCGGTGGGGTATGCCTTTTTGAATAGGTAGGTTTTTAGTGATTTCCTGAAGTTTAGGTGGTTGTAGGTTGTTTTCACAGCTTTTGGCAATATGTTCCACAACTGTGTGCTTATGTAGGAGAAGCTGGATGCGTAGGTTGCTTTGTATTTGAGTCCTTTAGAGTTTGGATAGTGGAGGTTTAGATATGTTCGAGATGATCTGGTTATGTTTCTGATTGGTAGGTCTATGAGATTTGTCATGTATCCTGGGACTTGGCCATAGATAATTTTGTGGACCAGAGTGCAGATTTTGAAGGTGATATGTTCTTTGATTGGAAGCCAGTGCAGTTTTTCTTGGAGGGGTTTGGCGCTATCTAATTGCGATTTACCAAATATCAGCCTGGCTGCTGTGTTTTGAGCGGTCTGGAGTTTCTTTGTGAGTTGTTCTTTGCATTCTGCATAGATTCCGTTGCAGTAGTCTGCATGGCTTAGTACCATTGATTGTACAAGGTTGCGAAATATTTCCCTTGGGAAGAAAGGCTTTACGCATTTAAGTTTCCACATTGAGTGAAACATTTTCTTTGTTGTGGAGTTCACTGGCTCTCGAATGTGAGGTTGCGGTTGATTGTAACGCCGAGTATTTTCAGATTGTCTGAGATAGGGAGGGTGTGGTTTGGGGTGATTAAGGTTGTGGGTTTGTACGTGTTGTGTTGAGATGAGAGGATGAGGCAGTGTGTTTTTTCAGTGTTCAGTTTCAGTTGAAAAGTTGGCCCATGAGTCCATGGTGTTCAAACAGAGTTTGATTTCATTGGTGATTTCTGTTAGATCATGTCTGCAGGTAATGTATATTGTGACATCGTCTGCGTAGATGAACGGGTTGAGGCCTTGCTTTGATAATGACTTGGCCAGTGGGATCATCATTATGTTGAAAAGTGTTCCTTTGAGCTTCTTATCTGGCGGGCAAAAACAATATTCTGGCTTGACAGACTGAGTTGTCTCTCAATACGGACATACCCGGCAAGATCTTCCGAGCGTGGGGCACCCCTTCTGTTGATCTTTTTGCCACTCAAATCAACCACGAAGTTCGTCGTTTCTGTTCCATGCTTCAGGCCCATGACAAACTACTGTTGGATGCCTTCCTCCTCAATTGGGGGATAGGTCTTCTGTATGTGTATCCTTCCATACCTCTAGTGGGGAAAACTGTCTTGAAACTCGAGCAAGACCGCAGAACCATACTGGCTGCAGCAGATCTAGTTCCCTCTTCTGGTGTTATCCTTCAGATAACCGTGGAGATTGGAGTGTTTTCTACATCCCAAACTCCAGTCTTTGGCTTTCACAGCTTGGATGTGTTGAGAGCCTAGAATTTGATTCCTTGGGCCTTTCAGAGGGTGTCTCCAGGGTCTTCTGGCTTCCAGGAAAGACTCCACTAAGAGGTGCTGTTCTTTCAAATGGAGGAAGTTTGCCGTCTGGTGTGAGAGCAAAGGTCCTAGATCCCCTTTCTTGCCCTACATAGACCTGCTTGAATACCTTCTACATCTATCCGAGTCTGGTCTAAATACCAACTCCATAAGGGTTCAGCTTAGTGCAATTATTGCTTATTGGTATGTAGAAAGGAAGTCCATCTCTAGACAGCCTCTGGTTGTTTGCTTCATGAGAGGTTTGCTTTTGTCAAAGCCCCTGGGATCTCAACATCATTTTCACGTCATAGCTCCTTTTGAATCACTGAATTCCTGCCATCTGAAGTACTTGACCAGAAAGGTCATTTTCTTGGTGGCTGTTCAGCTCGTAGAGTCGGTGAGCTTTCAGGCCTTAGTGGTGGATGCACCTTATACTAAGTTTCATCACAACAGAGTAGTCCTCCGCACTCACCCTAAGTTCTTGGTGAAAGTGGTGTGGAACCAGTTGATTGTCTTGCCAACATTCTTTCCCCAACCTCATGCATATCCTGGCAAAAGCAGCTTCCACACCTTGGTCATTGGCCAACTACTTGGAAGGGACCAGGCCTCATAGTCTGCCCAACTTTGTTTCTTTTGATCCCAACAGGGTGGGGGTCACCATCAGGATATGCACCATTTCTAATTGCCTGGCAGATTACATTTCCTTCACTTAATGCCCAGGCTGGGCTGGCCCTAGAGGGTCATGTCACGGCTCATAATGTCAGAATCTTGGCTGCTTCGGTAGCCCACTTGAGGTCTACCTCCATTGAAGAAATTTGCAAGGTTGCAATGTGGTCTTCAGTCCACACATTTGTATGACACTACTGCCTTGAGCAGGATACCCGATGCGACAGTCGGTTCAGGTAGACAGTGTTGCAAAATCTGTGTAGGGTCTAGAATCCAACTCCACCCTCCTAGGCCCGTTTTATTCTGTTCCAGGCTGCACTCTCATTCAGGTTGTATATAGTTTCAGGTTAATCTGTTATGTCCTCACTGTTGCAAGGCCCAATTGACCAATGTTTGTTGTTTTTTGTGAGCCTGGATGCCTTGGAAAAAGCGAAGGTACCTGTAGCAGGTGTTCTCAGAGGACAGCAGGCTTTATAGTCTCACAGTCCCTCCCACCTTCCCTTGGTTTTGTCTCCTTTGTTATTTTTATTTTATTTTTGCTGTAGTATTAATCTGAGGAGACCCCGTTCTCGCGGCAGGCTGAAGACGCGCATATGTGCTTTGGAGTCTCGTGCTTCACAAAGCTCTGCTTATACTCGTTATAAGTCCCAGACCAGGCGACATGGTTTGGCGTCACCCACTTGTGAGGATATAAAGCCTGCTGTCCTGGGAGAACACCTGCTACAGGTAAGTACCTTCGCTTTATACCCCTTAAATGGCTCTGAATATTGTCTCTCATAGCCTGGTGGATGCAGAGCAAGGTCCTTCAAGAAATAAATGTTTGCAAAGCCACAAGATGTTGCTGGGAGGAAGGTATAAGACAACTAAATGACATGTTTTTCAGAGAAATTGTTCATTGAGTTTAGGTTCCTTTCTCCGAGTTAAATTTATTTATTAGGATTTATTTACTGCCTTTTTGAAAGAATTCCAGGCATTGTAGAGTAAGAATAAATCAAACATAAGCAATAGACAATTACAGCAGTAAAAATAGTCTAATACAAAGTGTGGTATAGTATACGAACAATGTCAACACAATATGTAATAGAACATTTTAATAGACAGTGTAGGGTATAAGCAAAGATGGAACTTATAGATAGGTAAGAGGAATTAGAAAATAAATACGTTTACTTCTTTGACTATAGAATTTCCTAGATAATAGGCATCTGAAGGGAATGAGCAGGCTTTCCCATGATCTTTTCTCTTGCATGTACATTGCTTCTTTAAAAAGCATTTACATTTATTTATGATTATTTCATGCCACTGATTATACAGAAGGGCAATAATTGAAGCAAATACAACATTTTAGCTAGTCATTTGGCAAAGGTTTTACTGGATTTGCAGACCAGGAAAGTGCTGCCTTTGGAGCGTCTGGAGCATCTGAAATCTCAGCTGGACCTTTCAACCCAACAAGAGCTCATCAGCCAACTAGAGGAGGTGATTTCTAAGCTGGAGCCTCTGGATTCTGCATGCAGCAGCAGAAGAAGCAGCATCTCATCACATGTAAGTGTACCTGGAATTGCAGGGTGCCTCATTCATAGTCATGCTTCTGGATGCTATTCATTTACAGCTCTGATAAGAATCTGTTTTTCTTGTTGAGCATAACTGGAGACTCTTTTGAGAGAGAATGCTGTATTCCTTGCAGGAAAGTTTTAGTGTCTTAGACAGTGGCATCTACCGGGTGATTAGTCGGAGAGGAAGCCAGTCAGATGAGGAATCTTGTTCTATACACAGCCAAACTTTGTCAGATGATGAGCGGCTTAAAGAAGTCACTTTGCAGCAGGAGGAAGAGCAGACAGAACTTGGTAAGGAACGCGGAAAAATTTTTCCAGTGGTATTAGACACACATTTCCTGTATATCAGCGATTTAGTTTTTTTTAAGGGTATAATTTTATAAGCAACTTCAGCATGTACAACAGTGCTTCTTCACATGGTCAAGTAGGCGCTTATAAAATTGACCTAGCACATACACACATGAAAGCATAACAGGCTCAGTTTTTATGAAATGCTCTCGGTATAGAGAGTGGTTGAAGTGGGGCAGGATCAGCCTGTGATGGAATGTGTAGGAAGTTATCAGTTACCCTTATCACTCAGTCATCTTAAGTCCTGCATTAAAGATGACTAGGGATTCGGTGAGATTTGTTAGTGTCTTCATGCATTTAGATTATTTTTGTGTGTGCGCATGTTCACGATTTTAATTTTGTTTCCATTCATCAGACAATGTATCTCATGCCTCAGTGATGGTCGACACAGACTGGAATGAGCTTCTGCTCCCATTCACTATCCCATTGCCATTCCGTTCCACCTCTCCTCTTGTCTCTCTGCAGGCCATGAAGGACAGGTAAACCATACATAGGCTGCACAGTTCTGGCTTGTCCATCTGTTACATATATCATATCATGTCTTGTCATTTTGTTGATATGCCAACTGTTCAGAGCTTTGCTCGTCCCCACGTAGAGGCTTCATCCTAAGTTCAGGTACCAGAGATACTTAGGTTTTTTCTTTCTCTTATATGTTTCTATGTTCTATGTATGCTGAACCATCCACACTAGAGGTGATTGCATGTATATTCAGGAAGTACTACAATTTCTCCGAGGACAAGCAGGCTGCTTGTTCTCACTGATGGGTGACGTCCACGGCAGCCCCTCCAATCGGAAACTTCACTAGCAAAGGCCTTTGCTAGTCCTCGCGTGCCCATGCGCACCGCGCATGCGCAGCCGTCTTCCCGCCCGAACCGGCTCGTGTTCGTCAGTCTTCTTTTGTCCGCGCTCGGGACGGTCGTGTTTTACGCCGTTCGCGCCCCTTAAGTTGACCCTCGCGTGTCTTTTGGATTTTCGCTATCAAAAAAAAAAAGGGAATTGGAGAAGGACCTTTTCGGTCTTTTTTTCCCTTCCCGTATTTCCAGTTTTTGCCCCGTTAAGTTTTCTTTCGTTTTTGGGGTAGGCCCTTTTGAGGCCTCGGTTCGAGTTTTTTCTCACCCTCTTTTTGGTGCCCTTACCGCAATTACGAGTTTTGATTTCGCCGGCGTGATTTTTCCGCCCATGTCATCGAAGTCTCCCAGCGGCTTCAAGAAGTGCACCTAGTGCGCCCGGGTAATCTCGCTCACTGATAGGCACGCGTCGTGTCTTCAGTGTCTGGGGGCTGGGCACCGCCCGCAGGCCTGTAGTCTTTGCGCCCTTTTACAGAAAAGGACTCAGGTAGTGAGATTGGCCCAGTGGAACGTGTTGTTCTCGGGCTCTTCGTCGGCAACAGCACCGGGGGTATCGAGTGCATCGACGTCGACAGCATCAAGACCTCCGACCTCGGCATCGGCGGTATCGGCTGCATTGAGGCATCGACCCTCTGCATCGTCGGTACCGAGACATCGGAAGGCTGCGTCGGTGGTACCGGGACCTCCACTAGTGCTGATGTCGTCGGACGGTGGTGCTTCGACCGGAGTGCAGGTGAGGGCTGTCCATTCCCCTGCTGGTGGCGGTGAGCCTTCGGGTGGGTCTCCCCCTACCCTGAGGGCTCCTGCGGTATAGCCCCCCCGAGACCGACCTTCTTCGGCCTCGGCCCCGAGAAAAGCAACGGTTGGATTCTACGTCCTCCTCGTTGGTACCGGGAAGTTCCGGTGACATGCTTCGTTTGAAAAAGTCAAAGAAGCATCGACACCGGTCTCCTTCCCGCATCGGTACCGAGAGCTCTGGGTCGCCGAGGGAGTCGGCACCCAGTAGACATCGGCACCGGGAGGACCGCTCACCCTCTGTTCAGGAGGTGTCGATGCGCTCCGCCTTGGACAGCCCGGAACAGCCTCCGCACCCGGAACAGACTCTGACTTCGACACCTGCATCGGCTTCCATGTCTTTCTCCACAGCCGCCCTGCACGAGAGTCTCCGGGCCGTCCTTCCAGAGATCCTGGGAGAGCTGTTGTGCCCTTCCCCTCCGGTACCGGGGGTGCTTGCGCCACCGGTACCGTCGAGTGAGGCGCCGGCTGGCCCCTTGCCCGGGGTGAGGTCTCCAGCATCGGTGCCGCTTGCGGTACCGCGGTCGACTCCCAGGAAGGCTCCCCGACGACGTCGGCGGAGGGAGCTTCGCCGGTACTGGCGTGGGAGTCTACCTCTCGACGCTCACACAGTGGCCGTGTTTCCACGGAGTCGAGCCGGGCACGGCTTCAGACACAGGTTCATGAACTTGTGTCTGATACTGATGGTGAGGCCTCGTGGGAGGAGGAGGAGGACATCAGATATTTCTCTGACGAGGAGTCTGATGGCCTTCCTTCTGATCCCACTCCCTCCCCTGAAAGGCAGCTTTCTCCTCCCGAGAGTCTGTCTTTTGCGGCCTTTGTCCGGGAGATGACTTCGGCCATCCCCTTCCTGGTGGTTGTGGAGGACGAGCCCAGGGCTGAAATGTTTGAGCTCCTGGACTATCCTTCTCCACCTAAGGAAGCGTCCACAGTACCCATGCATCATGTCCTAAAAAGGACATTGCTGGCGAACTGGACCAAGCCTCTAAGTAATCCCCACATTCCCAAGAAGATCGAGTCCCAGTACCGGATCCATGGGGACCCAGAGCTGATGCGCACTAAGTTGCCTCACGACTCTGGAGTTGTGGATTTGGCCCTAAAGAAGGCTAAGAGTTCTAGGGAGCATGCTTCGGCGCCCCCGGGCAAGGACTCTAGAACCTTAGACTCCTTTGGGAGGAAGGCCTACCATTCTTCTATGCTCGTGGCCAAAATCCAGTCTTACCAGCTCTACATGAGCATATATATGCGGAACAATGTGCGGCAGTTGGCGGGCTTGGTGGACAAGCTCCCTCCTGAGCAAGCCAAGCCATTTCAGGAGGTGGTCAGGCAGTTGAAGGCGTGCAGAAAATTCCTGGCCAGAGGGGTGTATGACAGCTTTGATGTTGCGTCCAGGGCCGCTGCTCAAGGTGTGGTGATGCGCAGACTCTCATGGCTGCTTCCTCCGACCTGGAGAATAGGATCCAGCAGCGGATTGCGGACTCGCCTTGCCAAGCGGACAATATTTTTGGAGAGAAGGTCGAACAGGTGGTAGAGCAGCTCCACCAGCGGGATACCGCTTTCGACAAGTTCTCCCGCCGGCAGCCTTCAGCATCTACCTCCACAGGTAGACGTTTTTATGGGGGAAGGAAGACTGTTCCCTACTCTTCTGGTAAGCATAGGTACAATCCTCCTTCCCGACAGCCTGCGGCCCAGGCTAAGCCCCAGCGCGCTCGCTCTCGTCAGCAGCGTGCGCCTCAGCAAGGCCCCTCGGCTCCCCAGCAAAAGCAAGGGACGAGCTTTTGACTGGCTCCAGCAGAGCATAGCCGACATCAATGTGTCAGTGCCGGGCGATCTGCCGGTCGGGGGGAGGTTGAAAGTTTTTCACCAAAGGTTGCCTCTCATAACCTCCGACCAGTGGGTTCTCCAAATAGTCCGGCAAGGATACACCCTCAATTTGGCCTCGAAACCTCCAAATTGCCCACCGGGAGCTCAATCCTACAGCTTCCAGCACAAGCAGGTACTTGCAGAGGAACTCTCCGCCCTTCTCAGCACCAATGCAGTCGAGCCCGTGCCATCCGGGCAAGAAGGGCTGGGATTCTATTCCAGGTACTTACTTGTGGAAAAGAAAACAGGGGGGATGCGTCCCATCCTAGACTTAAGGGCCCTGAACAAATATCTGGTCAAGGAAAAGTTCAGGATGCTTTCCCTGGGCACCCTTCTCCCCATGATTCAGGAAAACGACTGGCTATGCTCTCTGGACTTGAAGGACGCCTACACGCACATCCCGATACTGCCAGCTCACAGACAGTATCTGCGATTTCAGCTGGGCACACGTCACTTCCAGTACTGTGTGCTACCCTTTGAGCTCGCCTCTGCGAGTGTTCATGAAGTGCTTGGCTGTAGTAGCAGCGGCGCTTCGCAGGCTGGGAGTGCACGTGTTCCCCTATCTCGACGATTGGCTGGTGAAGAACACATCCGAGGCAGGAGCTCTACAGTCCATGCAGATGACTATTCGCCTCCTGGAGCTACTGGGGTTTGTGATAAATTATCCAAAGTCCCATCTTCTCCCAGTACAGAGACTCGAATTCATAGGAGCTCTGCTGGATTCTCGGACGGCTCGTGCCTATCTCCCAGAGGCGAGGGCCAACAACTTGTTGTTCCTCGTCTCGCGGGTGCGAGCGTCCCAGCAGATCACAGCTCGGCAGATGTTGAGATTGCTGGGCCACATGGCCTCCACAGTTCATGTGACTCCCATGGCCCGCCTTCACATGCGATCTGCTCAATGGACCCTAGCTTCCCAGTGGTTTCAGGCTGCTGGGGATCTAGAAGACGTGATCCACCTGTCCACGAGTTTTCTCAAATCCCTGTATTGGTGGACGATTTGGTCCAATTGACCCTGGGACGTCCTTTCCAAATTCCTCAGCCACAAAAAGTGCTGACTACGGATGCGTCTCTCCTGGGGTGGGGAGCTCATGTCGATGGGCTTCACACCCAAGGAAGCTGGTCCCTCCAGGAACGCGATCTGCAGATCAATCTCCTGGAGTTACGAGCGGTCTGGAACGCTCTGAAGGCTTTCAGAGATCGGTTGTCCCACCAAATTATCCAAATTCAGACAGACAACCAGGTTGCCATGTATTACATCAACAAGCAGGGGGGCACCGGATCTCACCCCCTGTGTCAGGAAGCCGTCAGCTTGTGGCTTTGGGCTTGCCGTCAGGGCATGGTGCTCCAAGCCACATACCTGGCAGGTGTAAACAACAGTCTGGCCGACAGGTTGAGCAGGATTATGCAACCTCACGAGTGGTCGCTCAACTCCCGAGTAGTGCGCCAGATCTTCCAGGTGTGGGGCACCCCCTTGGTCTATCTCTTTGCATCTCGAGCCAACCACAAGGTCCCTCAGTTCTGTTCCAGGCTTCAGGCCAACGGCAGACTGGCACCGGATGCCTTCCTCCTGGACTGGGGGGAGGGTCTCCTGTATGCTTATCCTCCCATACCTCTGGTCGGGAAGACTTTGTTGAAACTCAAGCAAGACCGAGGCACCATGATCCTGATTGCTCCCTTTTGGCCGCGTCAAATCTGGTTCCCTCTTCTTCTGGAGTTATCCTCCGAAGAACCGTGGAGATTGGAGTGTTTTCCGACCCTCATCACACAGGACGAGGGGGCGCTTCTGCATCCCAACCTCCAGTCTCTGGCTCTCACGGCCCTGGATGTGAGAGCGTAGACTTTGCCTCTTTGGGTCTGTCAGAGGGTGTCTCCCGCATCTTGCTTGCTTCCAGGAAAGATTCCACTAAGCGGAGTTACTTCTTTCTATGGAGGAGGTTTGCCGTCTGGTGTGACAGCAAGGCCCTAGATCCTCGTTCTTGTCCTACACAGACCCTGCTTGAATACCTTCTGCACTTGTCTGAGTTTGGTCTCAAGACCAACTCTGTAAGGGTTCACCTTAGTGCAATCAGTGCATACCATTACCGTGTGGAAGGTAAACCGATCTCAGGACAGCCTTTAGTTGTTCGCTTCATGAGAGGTTTGCTTTTGTCAAAGCCCCCCGTCAAACCTCCTACAGTGTCATGGGATCTCAATGTCGTTCTCACCCAGCTGATGAAACCTCCTTTTGAGCCACTGAATTCCTGCCATCTGAAGTACTTGACCTGGAAGGTCATTTTCATGGTGGCAGTTACTTCAGCTCGTAGAATCAGTGAGCTTCAGGCCCTGGTAGCCCAGGCCCCTTACATCAAATTTCATCATAACAGAGTAGTCCTCCGCACTCACCCTAAGTTCTTGCCAAAGGTTGTGTCAGAGTTCCATGTGAACTCAATTGTCTTGCCAACATTCTTTCCCCGTCCTCATTCCTGCCCTGCTGAATGTCAGCTGCACACATTGGACTGCAAGAGAGCATTGGCCTTCTATCTGGAGCGGACACAGCCCAACAGACAGTCCACCCAATTGTTTGTTTCTTTTGATCCCAACAGGAGGGGAGTGGTTGTGGGGAAACGCACCATATCCAATTGGCTAGCAGATTGCATTTCCTTCACTTACGCCCAGGCTGGGCTGGCTCTTGAGGGTCATGTCACGGCTCATAATGTTAGAGCCATGGCAGCGTTGGTGGCCCACTTGAAGTCAGCCAGTATTGAAGAGATTTGCAAAGCTGCAACGTGGTCATCTGTCCACACATTCACATCTCATTACTGCCTGCAGCAGGATACCCGACGCGACAGTCGGTTCGGGCAGTCAGTGCTTCAGAATCTGTTCGGGGTTTAGAATCCAACTCCACCCCACTAGGCCCATGTTTATTCTGTTCCAGGCTACACTCTCAGTTAGTTGGAAAATTGTTAGGTCAATCTTAGTTATGTCCTCGCCATTGCGAGGCCCAATTGACCATGTTTGTTGTTTTGAGTGAGCCTGGGGGCTAGGGATACCCCATCAGTGAGAACAAGCAGCCTGCTTGTCCTCGGAGAAAGCGAATGCTACATACCTGTAGAAGGTATTCTCCGAGGACAGCAGGCTGATTGTTCTCACAAACCCGCCCGCCTCCCCTTTGGAGTTGTGTCTTCCCTGGTCTTTGTCTTGCTACATATGGGACTGACGAACACGAGCCGGTTCAGGCGGGAAGACGGCCGCGCATGCGCGGTGCACATGGGCGCGTGAGGACTAGCAAAGGCCTTTGCTAGTGAAGTTTCCGATTGGAGGGGCTGCCGTGGACGTCACCCATCAGTGAGAACAATCAGCCTGCTGTCCTCGGAGAATACCTTCTACAGGTATGTAGCATTCGCTTTATAAAGAGCACTGAGGTCCTCTTTGGAGAAAATCATGTTTTATAAATAATTTAACTTCATTTTAAATACTTTAGAACAGATTAATAAATCAAAGTAACCAGTATCTTTTGTGAGCATTTTTAATATATGAATATCATGCAATAAAGGACCATTCCCATTGTATAACTGCCCACTATTCCAGAACCTGTAGAATAGTTGTGTCCCTCAATCAGCAGGTGGAGATAGAAAATACTGAGCTGCTGGACTGGATGCCAAGAGAGATGCCCCAGCTCAGTTCTCTTATCTCCAGCAGGTGGATGGACACACTTTTCAGCCTCTAGTTCTGAGTGATTTTGTTCCCTGTTTCCTGTGTAGCTTTCTTTTTCCATCACAACAGCCTTTATGTTTCAATATTTTTTATTGATGACAAAGCAAGTAAACAGTCAACAAACATTAAATACAAAAAGCAATTATCATGCTGTTTAACCAAACTAGGTAGAACTGTGCTAATAATAGTCATCACTTTTCCCCCCTTTCTGTCCTCCCCTTCATCCCACACCTGTATCCCTCCCCCCCCACCCTTCCCTAACCATATCCTGCACCTTACATGATTCATCCACGGTAAGTCCAGAAGAGGACAATTTTAAATTATACCGCTATAATCCCTTAAACTTTACTAAGCCGGTCAGTGTACATTCAAATCATCCAGCCTGATACTTTATGTTGGTATGCAGGACCCCCCTTTATCCAATGTCTCTATTCTTCCCCACCTCGCTAACTCCACCTTCCGCTTTATATAGTGTGTCCCTACCGGGGTGTGTGAGAGAGGTGATATACTAGTGCTGATATTCTTCCTTCTCATCCCCTCAATGCCAGTAATCAGGAGTGCATAGGAAGGCTAATAATTTAACAGATAGCTCCTTCCTCTAGGAGGGAGAGTGGCCCACAGTGGCTCCCATTGTGCCCTGAACTGTTTGCCTGGTACACTATCCATATCCATGATTCCACATCTGTCCACTCACATTTGCTTAATGAGTTGGGTTCGCCACACCTGTAAAGGTGGCTCTTCTCTGTTTCTCCAGAATTGTAAAATTGAGTTAATACCATACTACACTCCCATTCTTAAAACTGCTTTAAATCCCTCTGGGGGTTCTGTCGTGAATTGAAAATTGTTAAATAGGATTAGGGGATTCCTACAGAAAGTACAGTGCCAAATCCGGTCTATCTCACATCTCACCCTTTGCCAAAACCTTTCTACATATTTACAGCTCCAGAACATATGTCCCAGCGAGGCCATTTTGTGATTGCATTTTGGACAATCCCCGAATCCTGCAAACCCAGCTCTAAATGCTCTACTCGGGGATATATGAGTTCTCAATATCCACCTGTATAACCTCTCTCTCTGCGGTATCGATAACCTCTGTCTGTACAAGGACTGCATGAATGTTCTGCATACCTCAGGAGAAATCTCACAATCTAGATCCCTCGACCACTTCTGAGCCAGCCCAATGTAATCCAACTCTGCAGTAAAATCTTTAAGCTGTTGATGGTGAAATTTCAGTGGGACAGAAAGTTGGGCTCTTAAGGTGAAATCCTTGGAGAGGACCTCCACCACATCCTCTGTAAGATCTGTCCATTCTAAAGAGGTGACATAGTGCTTTAATTGATAATAAGCAAAGTGGTTGTCCCCCGAAATCTTGTATTTTTGTTGAAGCTCTGGATAAGAATATATTTTCCCTTCATCTGTCACAATGTGCGCTAGGTATACCATCCCTTGTTTTGCCCACTTGCTAAAGATACTACCTCCTTGTCCTTGCGGGAAAGCCAGGTTGTTACATATCGACAACCAGGGGGACACCCGAGCCGAAAAATGGTGTCTCCTACATATCCATCTCCAGGTTTCCCTGAGGGCTCGCAATAATGGATGTATCTTAAATGCATCCTTGGGTAGGGCACCCCCGGAGTGGAGTAAGGAACTGAAGTGCGTTCCGGGGAACCGGGAAGTCTCCACAGATGTCAAGGAGAAGTCCGAGGTCCCCGATACCAATCATTAATGTGTCTCATGGAGCAGGCGACCGTCATGAACTTAATATTCAGGAGACCCATCCCTCCTACTTCTCTCGGTGTTGTGATTTGTTCATATGTTAATCTAGGTTTTTTCCCTTGCCATAAGTATCCTTGTATTAATTTGATGAGTTTTTTTTCATTCCTGGACTTTAAAAAGAGGGGTAATTGCTGAAATATATATAGCCACTTAGGGGCAATCATCATGTTAAAAAGCGCAATTCAACCCCAAATAGTGAGTGGCAGCTCCAACCACATGGACAGTTTACACTTAGTCATATCCAGGAGAGGATCAACGTTATCTCTATACAATGAGGCGTTACTACAAGGAATAATCACCCCCAAATATTTCAATTTAGAATCTACCCATTTAATGGGGAACTCCCCCTGCCAATTTGCTCTAACAGTTCTATCTAATGGCATTGCTCCCGACTTGTCATAATTCAGAGTGAACCCTGACAATTTACCGTATTCTTGAATTACTTTCAATGCTGTCTAGCGATCACTGTGGGTCCGTGAGCACCAGCAGAATATCATCCGCATATGCTAAAACTCGCGCCTCCTGATCACCCATACGCAGTCCGTTAATCCCCGGGTCCAGCATCAGAAGCCGAAGTAGTGGTTCCAATGATAAGTCGAACAGTAGTGGAGAAAGGGAGCAGCCCTGTCTCGTCCCTCTACCTATCAAGTAGCTGGACGAGGTGGCACCGTTAACTGTTACCTGCGCTTTCATATCTGTGTAGAGGGCCTGAATGGCCTGTAGAATCCCCCCGGCTGTCCCATCCACTCTAGCATCTCGAACAGGAAGTCACAGCTAACCCTGTCGAATGCTTTAGCAGCATCTAAACTAACTACTATCCCTGGGGTTCCTTGACACCTGCATTGTGCCATAACTAATAGAGTTCTCCTGACATGTAGCACCGACTGTCTCCCTGGGACAAATCCCACCTGCGTTGGTCCAACGACATTTGGAAGGCACTTCTTTAGGCGCTCGGCCAGGATCTTTGCTAGTAATTTAATATCCACGTTTATTAGTGAGATAGGTCTATAGGACTCTGGCTCCTCCACTGCCTTCCCAGGCTTTAATAACAAAGATACGCATGTGGTATTCTCGTGAACCGGGAACTTCCCATCCCTAATAACTGCCTGATGATAATCAAATAGGGGGCCAATCAGGGAGTGTTGCATGATTTTATAGAACTCTCCTGAGTATCCGTCTACCCCGGGAGCAGAAAAGGACTTGAGCCCCTTGATCGCGGCTTGCAACTCTTTTGGCTGTAATGGGGAATCTAGCAGAGCAATCTCCTCCTCCCCAAATTTTTGCATTTGGGCCCGCTGTAAAAGCTCTTTTATCTCTTTTCCCCCTCCAGTTTGTTCCTTTGTATATAGTTTTGTAAAATGCTCTTGCAGGGTCTTCAGTATCTCATCTGGTTTATTGGTTATCTTCCCATTACTGTCTCTAATCGCTGGAATTGTCCGGTTACCTCCCCTCCTCTTTACTATTCTAGCTAGCAAGCCCCCTGCCCTGTTACCAAATCTGTGAAACTTATACTTTTGAAAGGTCTGATTTCTAAGTATACGCTCATGTAATAGTGAGTTAGTGGCCGCCTGCACAGCTAGATAATTGTCTTTGTTCGCTTCTGTTGGGCGTGCTAGATATCTTCGTCTTGCTTTCATCAATTGCCTATTCAGACTGACAAGTAACTTTCTTTCGTCTTGCAGCTATATATGCAATCAGATCTCCCCGCAGTACTGCCTTTCCCGTACACCAGAACAACTGGGGTTAGATTGGTGGTCTTTGTTAAAGTGTGTATACTCCTCCCACCGTGTTATCAAAAATTTCTGAAATGATTCGTCTTTAGCTAAATAGCTCGGGAATCTCCAACGTCTAGTCGTCTGAAAGCTGCAATGGGCATCCAGTTTAAACCAGACAGGGCTATGGTCGGAAATCAATACCTCTTCCATTTTGGAGTCTTGGACATACTGAAACAAACCCTCAGGTATGAATATGTAATCTAGCCTTCCCCATGTACCGTGTGCTCTCGATCCATGTGTGTACTCCCTAGCCTCCGGGTGCAGATTCCTCCAGACATCTACCACAGAGAGAGAGTTTCTGAATTCTTTCAATATGTTGCCTTCCTTTTGACCCATATGTGGATGACCTCTAGCTCTGGTACAATCCAGTCTGGGATCCATCAAGCTGTTCATGTCTCCCACTACAATCAAATCTCTGCCCTGATATGGAATCATCTGTCTCTAAATTTGGGGAAGAAGGACCTTTCTGGTGGTGTAGGGGCGTATATATTTAATATATAAATTTCCCTCCCTTGTAACCATAGTTTGACCAGGAGATACCGCCCATCGGGGTCCTGTAAAACCTGTACTACTGAGTAGGCTAGACGTTTATGAAAGCATATCGCTACTCCTCTTTTTCGCCCCTCTGATGAGGCTTATAACACCTGCCCAACCCAACCTTGTTGGAGTTTTTCATGTTCCATATCTGACAATTTAGTTTCCTGCATACACACAATATCAGCATTTAAATATTTTAAGTGCTTCAGAATCTTTTTTCTTTTAATCGGGGAGGTGATACCCCCCACGTTCCATGTTATTATTTTACAATGTAGTACCGGCATTAGTATTATACTGACTCAGAATTGCTTCTCTTCGTGTGCCGCTGGGTCCCAGCCCTTCCCCAGCCACGGTCATTAAGCGATTACTCATTGCAACGCTGTTCCCTGAACTTATGAAGTGGAGTTTATGAAAATTCTTCATCGTACCCCTTCCGAACACGTCAACTTTTTGGTGCAGGAATCCCTCCCTTCCTACTTGTTACTATGTGATTTCTGTTCATTCCCCCTTCCCTTGTGTCCCATTACCTTACCCTCCCCTCCTTCCCCCCCTCCCAGTCCCAAAATATTCCTCATCCCTATTGACTTCTATCACCTACTGAAGCCCCTGACGTAACCGTACCCAGCTTTGTTCAAATTTCTATTCCTCTTCTCGCCCCCCCCCTTCGCTATCAATTGTGTTCAGGATTGAATCAGGCCCTTAAATCACATTCATATCCAAAAAAAAAAAACAAAAACAAAACATCCTAATATTCATACTCAATAATTCTTAAGCAGTACAACTGTAACCCCGAACCATAACAGTAAACCATATGTATGATTACAACATTATTTGCCTTTACCAGGCCCAAAGCCTCTTCTCAAAGAGATTGACTGCATCGGCTCCTACACCTCACGGCCAAAGCAAAGGTCATGTGTCCGGTTCTTTCAATTCTGCATCCATAAACTGCTGAGCAACTTGGGCCGTCTGAAAAGAGTGCCATTGGTTGCCATGTTGGATCTTCAAAATTGTTGGATAGATTAGCATAAATCTAGTGTTTTTATTTACCAGTGCTGAACAGATTTGGCAGGAGTACAAGAATCGCTGTCTCTATTCTTGTACTCCTGCCGAATAGTCTTGAAAGATTTTTATCGGGGACCCTTAGTTTGTAAGGGAATCTCGTTTGAGCCTGAAACCCCGCATGATTTCTTCTTTGTGTAAGTAATTAAGCACTTTAATAATGACTGTTCTGGGGCGTTGTGTACCCTGTTGGGCTCTTTCTATGCACAACTCTCCATAACTATCAGAGAGGGCGAGTTCCTTTTTCAGCCACTGCTCCAGAATATTGCCCAGCGACTTCTCCGGTATTTTTTCTGGAAGGCCAACAAGTCTCAGATTGCACCGGCGCGCACGGTTTTCCATATCATCTATTTTGTCCTGCTGCACCTTGAGCTGCGCCCTCAGACTCGAGATCTCTTGGTTGTGATGTGATCCAGAATCTTCCACTGTGTGAAATCCGAGTTTCGGCTTCGCTCATTCTCTTCTCTGTGTTTGCCACTGAAGCCTCCAGGTTTTTTAGGTGCCTAGCCAGTAAATCAAATCTCGGGCTTAGGGCCGCACTCACCGCAGCTGTAATCTGTGCCAGTTGTTCTGTAAATTCTCCTGTATGTGCATTTCAGGTCTGCCATTTTGTGGCTGGGTTTGGGCGGAGATATTTTCTCTTTATCAAATTTTGTTCCTCTGCGTGTGGTTCCAGAGGGCATATGTTTCAAATATTGCTCCATGCACAAGTTATTGAGGGCAACAGCTTCTTTTTACCCTCTCTGCAAGTACAACAGTGAGCACGGATCAGATTAGCTGCAAAGGTGGTAGCCAGCATAAAGGGCGCTGTTCAGTTGCAGTCCGAGGGTCCCTGTATTAGTGAACTGGGTTCAAGCAGTTTTGTGGTTTGGTGTGAGTAGTCCTGCCTTTCCGATTGGAGTATTGGGGGGGGGGGGGGGGAACTTCTGCAGCCTGCCAAACGTTCTCAGCCTGCTCTTGTTTCCTCTGCAAAGGGCGTTTATGGGGAGCTATCCTCCTTGGGTCACCATCAGTGATTACAACGTTGTAGCCAAACGGGGGGGGGGGGGGGGGGATCTGCCTCTTCTCACCTCAGGGCTCCATTCTGTGCTCTGAACTTATCTTCCCCGGCCCTGGGAGTTCCACAGGCATCAGATCTATCTGGCCCAGCGTGCTTCTCTCGTCCCCCCCTTCACTTCGGTGCCAGAACGTACTGGTAGCTCTCTGGGTCCAGCTCGCCTTCCCGCGATGTTGTTCACCCCCTCAGCCTGATGTCAGCGTTTGTTTCGCTGCCCACCTTAGGCTGCCATCTTATGCCTGGCCAGCAGCATTAGCGTTCGTGGACCTCTCGTTGTTCCCGCCAGCTGCAGAGCGCGTCTGCGCTTACTCTTTTTGTTGTCACTTCGGTCGGCTGCCGGTGAAGGTCCACTTGAGCGGGTTTGGTGCTGTCAAAGTCGGGGCTTCATTTGTGGCGCTCACAGCATCACCGCCATCTTGCTGCCCGGCTCCACTGGAAGTCCTCACAACAACCTTTAAAAAGAAAAGAAAGGAGAAGTAAAGAGGTTTACTGGAGAGCATGGGACAGAGTATCGGTCCTGATTCTCTCATTTGGGGTAAGACTTTTAGAGACTCTGAGCTTGTGAGGAGCAGCCAGCAGTGGTAAGCCTGACTAAAGTTTGACTCTGAACAGCTTGGGGGAGGTGGGGTGGGGCTGATAAGTTCTACTTAGTGCAGGGGGAGGGATCCTGACTGACCACTTCAGACCATGTGGTGTGGTACTTGTGACAGGATGAGTGGCGACTCTGCAGATGCAGTTAAGCAGTGTTCCTGCTGTGTGACCCGCTGGCCAGCATTAGGAGTGGGCACCACTTTGTTGGAACCAACTTGTTTGATCACATGTGGAGCACAGCTGCCGTTTTGCATCCTCAGGGCCCGACAGAACGTTCGTCTTCATCGGGATCTTTTGTTTTCTCTGTTTGCTCTTACACCAGGCCTATTGACTGAAATGGGGACAGTCAGAGTTGCTGCAAGGCGCTTCAGTTTCTCACCCCACTGCCCCTCCAGCTCCTAAGAGATCTCGTTTAGACCTCCAGGAGTGGACAGATGAGGCTTTCTGCTTTTCCATCCTTATCTGATGCATTCTGACATTCAGTACTTGATTGCAGCAGAACTGGTCTCACTGGATGGGCTGAGAGTGGAAAGAGCCACGGTTCACCTCTCTCCTCAGGAACCAATGTGAAAAGAGCAATTATAGCTTTTCCAAGGTGGACTCCCTTGTTATGGCGGTGACTAAGACCATTTTGCCGGTGGAAGGGGGGCATTGCTCTAAAAGACCTACAGGAGGGAGGAATCCAAGATGAAGGAGTGAGAGGTCGCATTCCGAGACCCTCCCAGACCCGACACCTGTAGAGTTGCTGATTGGAGGGGTAGCCTACCGAGATGGAGCACTGAAGCGGCGGGTGATCGCTGGCTGGACTGTCAGAGGCAGGGGAGCAGCGGCGGAGCTCGGTCGGGCTCGGAGGAGCAGGCGAGCAATTGATCCTGTTGCGGCACATGGTGGTAACTTTAAGCCGGGCAGTCTGGAGGTGTGGTGCCGCTGAATTGGCTGTACAGTGAAGCGTCTCCCGCGAGGCTTGAGTAGCGGCTCGGAGAGCAGTGAGGACATGGTTGGTGGAGACAATTGGACCCAGACACGACAGTGGGGAGCGGCAAGCGGAGTTTTCTGAGGGCAGCAGCGGTGCGGTGAGACATTGGTGCGGTGAGTGGGCCTGGTGGGGCTGATGTTTCTATGTGGGGCTGAGGAGGTGGCCTGAACAGGATAGCAGGGCAGAGAGAAGAGGAGCAGCATTGTCCCAGCGGGGAGATCAGATGGTGATACAGATGGGAGCAGAGTAGTAATTCTGAGGAACTTTGGCTCTGGAGTAGGGTTGGACTGTATATGGTAGCTGCATGAGACTGGCTTGCTATAGGAAATAAGATCACACTCTATATTGAAGTGGGGCAGTAGAGGACTGAGAGATCGGAGCACTCACTCATAACAGAAGAACGCAGAAAAGGCCGGACTGTTATAGTGGGCTAAGGAATGCCACCGAAGAAGGTCCTGGAGCGATTCCGGTTCTCGACGGAGCAAGGTAAAAAAAAAAACCCTGGTGGAATCGGCGGGGGCAGAGTGTAGTAGAGTAAAGATGGCAGTGAGTCCGGCGGGAGCTAGAGAGGAGCATGTTGCGGACGCTCGGAGCTGGGTGAAAGTGTAAAAATGGAGATGGTGGCTTGGTTTAAATCAGAATATTCATATCAATATCAAGGACCCGACACGGTCCTTGTTTCGGCGCCAAAGCACCTGCCTCAGGGGTCACAATCAACTTTCTACAAAAAAAACAGGACAAATTAAAAACATAATATTAAGAGATTTCAAATAAAATATATCCGCCTTAATAAAATATGTAGCCAAACATATACTGACATTCATAATAGTATTGCACATTTGTAAATGTATAATGCTAAATTATGTAAAAAAATGTTAATACATTATAATTATGTGAGCAGATATTGTGGACAGAGGAACACCAAACAATGAAAAGTGATAACTGTCAAATAAATGACTGATAAATGAAAGGCATCGGTCAGGCTGATGAAACATCAACATATGTACATATATATTTATCCTGATCTAATAGTAAAAAATACATTCATACAACTTGAACAAGTAAAATGCTTCAAGACATCATGATCCGACACCATTTAAAACGACATATTTACATATTAATTATAAATATAATTTATTGAAATAATGTCAAACCTCTGAGAAGAAGCTGATAGGCTTGAATAATTCCTTTATGTATGCAAGTTAATCCACTGTAAAAGGATAAAAGCATTTTTAAAATACTACAGAGGGATAAAATTCCTTTTATTTCATAAAAATGTAAATAAGTTAAAATGGGCCAATCTATATATATGTATATAGACCATCATCTTTATGCAAAACATAGGTGTAAAGCTTGTATTTATGTCTAAACAGGCAAACGCCTAAGTAAACTATTGGAATGTGTTGTGCACTGTAATACCTAAAATTGCTGAATATGTATCATTCACATGAAACATTCCAAAATAGAGGGATAAAAAGTATATGTCACCTATTGACACTAGCTCACATTACCATCAAGGTGTGAAGAGAACGGGAGAGCTACACAGTACAGTAATTTGTTCTGTTTTTTTGTAGAAAGTTGATTGTGACCCCTGAGGCAGGCGCTTTGGCACCGAAACACAGACCGTGTCGGGTCCTTGATATTGATATGAATATTCTGAATAAACTGGTTTTTGATATTATCTCCCTATTGGTTTGCGCATTTGTCAGCCTCCACTTTTGCTGTTTTGCTTTGACTTTCCGTGGAGGCTCCTCCTATCTTCTTGTATTGGCTTGGTTTAAATAACTGAAGACCAATTTGACAGGGGTCTGGCAAGATATACAATCTGCCCTCAGAGAAATAAGGGCTGACAATCGTGACCTAGGAACGCGGGTTGGGGAGATGGAAGACGACATGGAGACATGCAAGCAAGACTTGGGGAAACTGCAAAAAGTGGTGAAGGCAGACACGCAGGAACTGCAGCAACTCAGGGAGCAGGTGGAGGACTTGGAGAATAGATTGCGCCGGAATAATCTACGATTCAAGGGAGTTTCTGAAATAAACAGCTCTACCAATTGTGAAGAAATTATCCGAGATCTGTGTGGGTTCATTCTGAAGTCTGAGGAGGAAGGTCAATTGTCAGATTTTGGTATTCAGAGAGCATATAGAGTGGCCGGTCTGCAGCGGGGAACCCGCCAGAGAGACCTTGTTGTATGTTTTGCTGACTTCCCCTTGAAGGAGAAGATTTTGTCCAAAGCAAGGCAGCAAAAAGAGATCATCTGGAAAAATGGTAAGATTGAAGTGTTTCAGGATCTGGCTTGGACTACATTGAAAAGCGTTTATCCTTCCGAGAAGTCACGAAATTTATGAGGTCAAAAGGGATCCGGTACAGGTGGCTTTTTCCATTTGGCATGTGGCTAACAGTGGATGGTACATTGCATAAAGTTAAAACCCCGGATGAGGCATGGTCATCACTGCGCTCTTTGAGGTATAAAGATGTTCCTGGTCACGGAGCTGGGGGTGACAGCCAAGGAGTCCGGAGTGGATTCAGCAGGGCAGAAGGTGGTGGATCGGGGGAAGATTTCTGACAAGCAAGCTCCCTGAGGAAATGTAGATCTGTGTGGAGTTGTGGTGAACTGTTTGAAGGAGGGGGGAGGTTGGGAGGAGGAGATTGGGATGATTGGATGTAAGGGCTATGGGATTATGTGGGGTGCTGGGAGGGATAGGGATTAGTGTTGGAGAGGTTAACGTTCAGAGAGAGGGTGTGGATTCCTCATGGGATGGGTGATTTATCGATAGAGAGATCAGCAGGAGGGAGGGGGAGGACGGGGGGAGTTGAGGATGGGTTGGAGCAGAGGGGTGGGGGTCGGGGAAATAAGGGGAAGGCAGGGATTGTCTGTGGAGGATGGGAGGAGAGGGGGGAGTTGGGAGATAAGTTGGAGCAGGAGATTGAGGGTTTGGAGCAGGGGAAAGGGCAGAGACTGCTTGTGGGGAAGGAGAAAGGAAGGGGGGAGGTAGGGGAGGGGGGAAGGGCAGGGAGAGACCTTAGTAGTGGGTACTTGGAATGTAAATGGGCTAAATAATCAGGGGGAACGCAGTAGAGTATTTAAGGAATTGGGCAGGTTGAAGTGGGATGTAACATTTTTGCAAGAAACGCATTTAAGGCCGAGAGATGTTCATTTGTTGAGTCGTAAACCCTTTCGGGAAGTGTTGATACATCAGGGAATAGGGCCAAAAAAGATGGGGGGAGTGGCTATTTTGATTAGACAGACTTGTGGGATTGTGATTAAAGAGGTGTTTCGTGACACTAGTGGGCGGTGTGTGGGCCTCAGAGAGTGGTTGCAGGGGAAGGAGCTGACATTTAACATTTATGCCCCGAATATGGGACAGAGATTTTTACCAAACATTAAAAGACGAAATCTTGGGATTTGTAAGGGGGCAGGTTGTGGTAGGGGAGATTTCAATATTGCTCCGGATGCAAGGCTGGATCATTCGGGAGGGGGAGGGCAGCAGAGTGGTCCTGGAAGGAAGGTATTGCTACAGTTTTTGAAGGGGTTTTAGGTAGTGGATTGTTGGAAGATGTTGCATGGGACAAAGGGGGATTAAACATTTTATTCGCATGCAGCACAGACTTACTCCTGGATAGATGGGCTATGGGTGCATCGTAATGGATGGCATATGGTGGGGGCTACGGAGATAGAAACCATTTGTGTCTCGGACCATGCGCCAATGTGGATTAAATTGATTGGGTTAGACCAAAGTAGGAGACAAGGAGTCTGGAGACTTAATGAATCACTGCTTGGGGATGAGAAAGTGCGGGAAGATATTCAGATCACTATTCAAGAATTCCGAAGCTTTAATGACAATGGGGAAGTAACAGATGGGGTGCTGTGGGATACGCTGAAGGTAGTGGTGAGGGGAGCATTGATTAAATGGGGGTCGTGAAAGAAAAGGGAAAAAGGGCAGCGCTCATTGATGTTACAGACGAGGTTATTGTATTTGGAGCAGCAGCACAAAAGAAACCCTACACCGCAGGTATGGGCAGAACTTCAGCAAGTAAGAGGGGAGGTAGCGCAATTACAGATGGCAGAGGTGGATTTTATGAGAACTAAGCTCAAGCAGAAGCATTTTGAATTTGCTAATAAATCCAGTGCATTGCTGGCCACGTTTTTGTGGGCACGGAGAGGGCATTCTCTTATTCAGGATGAGAAGGGAGATTGGCAATATACTGACTTAGATATTGGAAACTGTTTTGTGAAATATTATCAGGAACTTTATAGTGCTTCTGAGGAGAAGTTGGAGGTTGATATCGCTCGGTTTTTGGACCAAATATCCCTACCAAACTTGGATGAGGCTGAAAGAGCTCAGCTTGGGGAACCCATTAGATTGTGGGAGGTACAGGGTGTGATAAAACGACTCCCTAATGGTAAAGCACCAGGGTTGGATGGGTATTCGGCAAGATTTTATAAATGCTTTGTGTGGGAGACCCCTTGGTACGGGTGGGAAATGGAGTTTTGGAAGGGTGGTCTACCGGCTTCTATGTCAGAGGCGGGGATATCAGTTTTACCTAAACCAGGGAAGGATCCCGTGGTTTGTAGTGCCTATAGGCCGATTTCACTTCTGAATGTGGATATCAAGATAGTGGCTAAGGTCCTGGCTAACAGGCTGGCTAGGGTATTGCCGAAATTGGTTCATGTGGATCAATCAGGATTTATCCTGAGGAGGCAGGTAGGAGATAACATTAGGCGTACTCTTCACTTGATATGGGAGGTGCAAAGATCCCAGGTTAGCCCAGCTTTGTTGGCTATAGATGCAGAGAAAGCTTTTGATCGAGTAAGCTGGGGGGTTTTGCGTGCAGTGATGAATCGCATGGGCTTGGGTACTAGTTTTGGAGCTTGGTTGACAGCGTTGTACATGGAGCCGAAGGAGCGACTTCATATTAATGGAGGATATACATCCTTTTTTCCAATTGGTAGAGGAACTAGGCAGGGATGTCCCTTATCGCCCCTTCTCTTCGTATTGTACATAAGAACCGTTGGCGGCGATGGTACGCCAGCATCCAGATTTGCAGGGTATTAGGGTTGGGGGGATGGAACATCGCATTGCGTTGTGTGCAGGTGATGTGCTACTCTATGTGGTGGATCCTGAGCGGACACTACCTTTGGTGTTGGTGATTTTCAAGGAATTTGAAAGATATGCTGGCTTAAGGGTTAACGTGGATAAGAGTGAGCTATTGGGGATTTCTCTGGCTCAGGGGAAGCAAAGTAGATGGAGTGCATTGTTTGCATTTAAGTGGGCTAGGCACCACATTAGGTATCTGGGGATCCAGATCCCTAGGGACTTGGGTAGGGTGTATAGTCTTAACTATGGGAAGATAATAGATAAAATTTGGGGGGAATTGTCTCGGTGGAAAGGATTGTGGCTCTCGTGGTGGGGATGCATGGCAGTGGTGAAAATGAATGTGTTACCAAGGTTATTATTTTTGTTTCAGGCATTACCCAAAACAGACATTTAAACAATTGCAGGGTTTGATGGCTGTTTATATGGGGGGGCAGGCAACCTCATTTAGCTAGAAGAGTGTTATGGGGTGCTCCTGAGAGGGGGTGTAGAGCAGTGCCTAATGAATGGTGTTATGTGGCTGCCCACTTGAGGATGATTATGGACTGGGAGAGGGGGATATCTAAGCCTGCTAGCCAGTTGGAGCAAGCGTATAGCTCGAACAAGCCGCTGAACTCTTACTTATGGACTACTGAAGGAGTGGGTGTGACCTTGGCTGGGATACAGAATCCTTATGTGAGGCATCTGGCGGAATTGTGGGGAGAAGTGGGGTCAGTCTGATAGGGTGTCGACACTGGTGCCTTTGAGGTGGGAGCCAAAATTTGGGGCGGGGAGAGAGAATGCTAGTTTTGTGCGGTGGGAACAAGCGGTCATTGTGAATTTTTGGGCTGTGCTGCATGGGTGGAGGGTGAAGAGTTTTGACATGCTGTGTTCCATGTTTAGTTTGTCGGGGGAGGGGGGGAGATAAATTTTCTTATATTCAGATTAAACATTTTGTGGGGGCAGTGGGATGGAGGGAGGGGAATCCTCAGGAGAGGGAAAGTTTGGAAAATCTATGGCTTTTGTTGAGAAGGGTTCCCAGACCAATTTCAGTGATATACAAATTTTTAAGGGGATCTGATCCCAGACCATTTGTTTTTCAGGGGGCTTGGGAGGAAGACCTAAACTGTAGTTTTTCTGATCAGGAGTGGGAAATTATTTGTGGGGAGGTGCAGAAAAGCATCAGTGTGTGTCCTGGTACAGGAAAATGCATACAATGTCTTATCCAGATGTTATTACACACCTGAGAGATTGAAGCGGATGTACCCGGCTACATCAGACCTATGTTGGAGGTGCAATGTACATAGGGGTTCATTTATGCACATATGGTGGACATGTCCCAGGGTGGTGCCTTTTTGGCAAGAGGTTATGAAGGCATTAGTAAAAGTGATGGGATCATCTTTGGTGTGCAGTCTTTTGGGTTTATATAATGAGAGAGATTCTTGGGAGGAGTGGAAATGGTTGCGATGGGGGTTGGCAGCAGCCAAAGGCCTCATAGCACAGCATTGGAAGAGGGCAGTTCCCCAGGCTGAACAGGGACAAGGCTGTCTACTTCATTTTCCTAAGGAAAGAAGGCACTATCCAGCCAGGGTTTTCAGCTGATAGTGGACCGATGGTGTTCTCTGCTTCTGGACTTGATGGTGACGAAACAGAATGCCAAACTGCCCAAGTTAGTCAGCCACTGGAAAGAACAGAGCTCAGTGGGGATGGATGCCTTACTGCAGCCCTGGCCAGAGATACATCTACTGTACGTCTTCCCTCCTTGGCCCATGGTACGTCGCATGTTAGAAAAGATCACATTGCACCGGGGCAGAATAATTCTCGTAGCCCTGGATTGGCTGCAGAGGCTGTAGTATGTGGACATGATTCAACTGCTGGACGGGGAATTCTCCAGGAATTCTACATTTAATGGTGTATGTGAGGGTGTGGAGGACATTTGAGGGCTGGTGTCCTGAGTATAGACTTTCTCCCTTCTCTGCTGAGATTGCGCACATCGCAGGCCTTCAGAAAGGATTGGAGTTGGGTTCTCTAAAAGTTCAGGTTGTGGCTTTGGCCTATTTCAAGGATCGACTACAGAAGACGTCTCTTGTGGCTTACCCAGATATTGGCCTACTTGTGGCATCTCGTTCGTATGCTATGTCCAGAGTGGAATCTAATTTAGTCCTTTGGGCTCTGCAGAAGCCTTCTTTTGAGCAATTCTGGATGGCCTCCTTGAAAGATCTTATATTAAAGATTTTTTTTTTTTTGTTACATTTGTACCCCGCGCTTTCCCACTCATGGCAGGCTCAATGCGGCTTACATGGGGCAATGGAGGGTTAAGTGACTTGCCCAGAGTCACAAGGAGCTGCCTGTGCCTGAAGTGGGAATCGAACTCAGTTCCTCAGTTCCCCAGGACCAAAGTCCACCACCCTAACCACTAGGCCACTCCTCCACTCATAGTGGTGTGATGTGCATAGTCACAAATTGTAAATCAGACAGACTGTGATTTTTGGTAAGCAGAGACTTGGCCTCATTGCTTCCAATCCTACAATTGCTAGATGGCTGAAGAAGACTAATCGCATCAGCTTATTTGCTTGTGGGGATGCAGGCTCATTCTACAAGGCGTATAGTGACATCCTGGGTGGAGACTGCCTTGTTGTCTCCAGTGGATATTTATAAGGCGGTGACATGGTCATCACTGCATACCTTTTGCCAAGCACTACAGGGTGGACATTACAGTGCAATTAGAAGCCAGTTTTGGGGCTTCAGTCCTCAGGGAGGCGGCACCAGGATCCTACCCAATCTAGGGATTGCTTTTATACATACCACAGGAGGAATTAAGTCTTACTTGATTATTTTTATTTTATTTATTTATTTATTTAGTTTAACAATTTACAAGAATATGCATATTGTATCAGGAAAAACAGAGATAGTAAAATTTAAATAAAGAATTCTCTTCCATAAACCAAACAGTTATACATCTTAATTTCTACTCTTCCTTAGACCACTACATGTGGGGGGTTAGTCTTTTAACCAGGAGAACATAAGATATATATAATAAAGAAAAATGGCCTGACTCGTATTCTACCCTCTTATCCCATGTTAACAGTATGTTCAAACTATGTTGGATTCACATTGGAAAGCTTTTTCTGTTCCAAAAAAAAACTTTAACTGATCTGGTTCAAAAAAAACGTATTTAACATTCAGATATTTGGTTAAACAATTTACATGGGTACGCCAACAAAAAAGTGGCTCCTAATGCCCTGGTTTCTTCCCTCAGTGATAGAAATAATTTTCTCTTATCCTGTGTAGTCTTTGTAACATCCGGAAATATCCAAAGCCTAGAGCCACAGAAAATCTTCTTAGAATTCTTAAAGTATAGTTTTAATAATGAATTCTTATCTTGCTCGAAGACAAAAGAAATTAAAAGTGTTTGACGCTGAGATATTACTGACAGAAACTGTTCCAAGAAAAGAATACTGTTAAATCTTGTAAACTATTTCCAGCTTCAACTTGAGTTTCTTCCCTCAATTCCCCCTGACTTTTCTTTTGCAAGGAAATATAAAAACTTTTGTTCAATGGAGGTATAAGTGAAGGGGAATATTGCAGAATATCGATTAAGTATTTTCGAAATAGTTCCATTGGAGCAATACCATCTACCACTGGAAAATTCAAAATCCTTAGATTTAAACGTTTATTATAAGTTTCAATTTGCTCTATTTTCCTCATCATCAACGTTTTATCTTTTATTATAGTCATATTAACTGCTTTCAGCGTTGTCATATCTGTTTCAATTGACTCAAACTTTGTTGTATACTCAATTTTTACTTTCTCCACTGTTTCTGTCAAGGTATTTACTTTACTCACTAGAAGTCTGGTCTCCTGGGCAGTATTCGTCACTATCTTTGTCAGGGCCTGAATAGCCTTCCAAATTGAATCCAACGTTACCACCGGTGGAGTTGATAGCTCCAAAGATATTTCCTCTGCTCGTTCTGGGGTGGCACCGTCATTTTCGGGCCTGTCTCCGTTGCCTTCCAATGAGATCAGGTCCAACATCCCCCCTCTCTCACGAGCAGGACACGGCAGGGTGTTAAACTCCGGCGGTGAAAGAGATGTTTCAACAGCCTGGAATGGCGTCGCTCCTTCGACATCATTCACAGCGGCTTGCACCACACCAGTTCCTCTAGGGCAGATCGCGACGAAGCGATCCAGCGTTGTCTGGAGAGGCGTAGAGGTGAGGAGCACCGACGGCGTATTCCTCACCACACCTTTTCTCTTAGTATGAGGCATTAGGTTTCTCTCCGATTTGTAATTTCAAGGAAAGAGAACAACATGCAGCAGCACCAGAGCGTTCAGCCTCGAGTGTGAGTCGCCATCTTGGACACGCCCCCCGGACCATTCAGCCTTACTTGATTATTTTTATTTATTTATTTATGAACATTTATACCCCACTTTTTTCCAATGTACAGGAATCAATTACAATTACATTAGATAAGGTAAAAGGAACAGGGTAGGAAGAAAAAAGGGAAAGGATGAGAGAGTCTAAAATGGACTGTGCAAATCCAGATGCTGAGATGGACCAGAGTGGAACGAACAGCTCACGGCAAGGCAAACCAAAATTGGGAACAGCTGTAAAACCCAGTAGGCGCAGAGAGTGGAACAGCAGGAGGCCGATAATGCCGGCGGGGCCCGAGATGTCACTGGGCCCGGCAACAATATCGCACAGGAACAGGGACCACAGCCAGCAGGATTCAAAAGCAGCAGACCCCCACAGCATCCGGCGGCTCAAAAGGAAGCAAGACCCACACAAGGTGCAGCCATTCCCAGAAAGTCTCCCCAATGGGAAGCAGGCCTCGATGCCCAGCAGCTGACAACAAGCAGCGCAGAAGACAATCGCAGCCAGAAGGTCAAACTGAGGCGCCAGTAGGCTGATGGAAAGGTTGGAGGAGAGCTGGGTCAAAGGAACACCAGGGACGAGCCAATCAAAAGTCACACAAGCTCCCTGCATCGCGGGGAGCCAGACCACGCTCACTAGATCCCAGAACCGCCCCGCTGATGTAATCAGGTTTGCAGCCAGTCCGCCGACACGATGATCCAAGGCGGAGATCCTCACCCCCCGATGCCTCGGATCGAAACAGGTGGCAAGGCGAAAATCCCTCTGCGGCAGGGGCAAAACTGGGCCAATATAATATTAAACATTTTCTTTCCATTAGTCTTTCCTACTGTTCCAGAGGTCCACCTGATGTTTCTGAGATGTTTAGTTAATTCAAAGTAATGGGCCAAATATCGACACTCACTTTGCATGGTGCTCCCTGCATATCTCTTGTTCTCTGCAAGTTCTTCAGAGATGAGGTCCTCACACGTTTGATTGTCTGGTTAGTATTAGTCTAGCGAGTTGTTTAAGGTTGTTGTGTTTATTCTGAGTAGTATTCTTACTGCTTGTCTGCGTAAATACTGGATGCCAAGAGAGTGGGTTTTCAGTTCTCTATCGCCACCTGCTGGTTGATGGACACAACTATCCCAGAGGTTCTGGAATAGTGGGAAAGGCTAATGGAAAGAAAATTATTAGATAAGACCTAATTTCTCCTTTGTGACCATATCTGGGAAATGGTGATTGAAGTCGCCGAAAGTGAAGGTTTTAATGAATTCTGTTAGAGCAAACAATTTGTAATACAACAGTCTAAGCATCATGTGAAAAAAAAAAATAAACATGCAAGTTTTTCAGATTGCTTATGGACGCATAACATGAAAAATCGTCCATTTTCAGCCATTTGGATCTGTTTCTTTAGTCACCGTCTCCCAGAGATGGTAACATTTGTTTCAGAACTTCATTTTTGTTTTGGACATGGGTACAAAATGCATCAAATTCTGATTGGTAAGATCTAGGTTTTGCCTCTTAATAACTAATAAGAATGAATGAGAAAATAGTGAGCTAGGTCACATTGCCCTGGGTCTGCAGTTTCAGTGGTGCCTTTTTTTAAATATGTGGAGGATCGTGTTGTACCACTGGCCATGCTGACATGCTAAAGAACTACCTGCAGTATAACATTTGCGTTATATTTAAAGTTATACTTCTTATTTTTTATTTGTAAGAAGTCTTTGTTAATAGTTCAGGCACGGAGGTAAAAAAAAAACCCAAAACAGTCTGCCCTGTAACAACAATGTGATATCTATCAAAGTACGCATATAAAAACATACAGCAATGGAAAAAAACAGTCTTCCCCTCCATATGTAACTTTGGAACTTAAAGTTTTGTATAGTAAAGAAAATTACCCCCTCCCCCCCAATTCTCCCAAACCTACCCACCCCTCATCTTGCCAAGGAGGCACAAGAACTCCCCCAGTTGGGGTCCAATAAGTTCCAAGTAACTAATATTCAAGCAGAACAATGAGAAGTAAAAGGGTCCCAAATGCCATTTATGTTGCTGATGTCTGCGCTGTGCTAATACTCAATTTCACAGATACAGTATACCACAGTTTGTTGAGCCACTTCACCAGTGGAAGAACAGATTGTTGCTTCCAGTGTGCTGCCAAGGTCACTCAAGCAGCACTCATAGCGTGCCGCACCAGAGTGGCCAGAGGAGGTGTTAATCCTGGGAATTTCTTGGAGGGAAAAAGGAAAAATACTAGCGAGCAAGGAATGGAGTGTCCCAACCACCTCTGCAGTCTATATTGAATTGCTTTCCAGAAGGCATGGATCCTAACACACGATCTCGAGATGTGACCCATTGTATCAAGTTCCCCATAGCCCCTCCAACACATACCAGAGAGTACAAGATAAATGCGTTGGAGACGAGCAGGCGTTAGGTACCAACGAAATAAAACTTTTACAGCATTTACTTTGAAAGGCACATAGACACCTTTGCCAGTGCCCTTTCCAGAACCCCCCATTAACCTGTAGACCCAGCTCACGCTGCCAATTTCTTCTGTGCAAGGTGTAAATTGGGGATTGTGAACACAAATGTTTGTGAATAGGTAATCAGACCTCTCGTGGTCCTGGAGTCCTCACATGTCCTCCAGAAAGGAGTCCTCCTGTGAAACTGTAGAGGTGACGAGGATAGGAAGTGAGAAATCTGAAGGTAAGCATATCTATCTTGTGACACAAAAGGAAATTCTTCCATCAAGGAAGGAAATGTTAACATGGAGTGTTTGTCAAAAAATTGGCCCCAGATCTTGAGGACCTCAATACCAACGAGTGAAAACCCCCTGGTCAACACAGAGGTGAAACAGTGGATGTGACAAGATACGACACTGGTTTAAGAAGTGACCTATCCCGGTAGAAAAAGGTAGTGTAGATCGAGGGACACAACCCCACCCCAAGGTGTCTGTTTACGTGGAAGCCAAATAAGAGCCTTGAGCCTAGAGAAAATTGTTCCAAATGCACCCATATAGGGATGTGCCTGATACCATTCTAAAGCTGCATGCGCTTGAGCTGACTTGTAGTACCAGTAAACATTGGGAATTACCATCCCTCTCCGCCTCATCTTGATACAGGAAGTATCGGGGTAAACGCAGATGTTTAATGGACCAAATAAAGCGAGTGAAACGTCCTGTAACTTAGAGAGAAACCCCTGGGGCATCCACAAAGGGAGAACCTGAAATAGGTAAAGTAAGCAAGGCAAAATATTCATTTTAACAGTAGCTATGCGATCAAACCAAGAAAGACCTAAATCTTTCCAGTGATTCAGGTCACTTGAGATGACTCTAAGCAATCCTGAGTAGTTAGCAGAGAATAGGTCAGAATACTGTGGAGTCAAGAAAACCCCCAGATCGTGAATCCCACATGTAGCCCAGTGAAAAAGAAAAGAAGTCTGCAAAGACTCCACAAACTTCATAGGTAGGGTAACATTTAAAGCCTCCGATTTGTTCATATTAATTTTGAACCTGGAGACCACAGCGTACTCACCAATGACTTGCAGAAGATTAGGAAATGAGGTTAATGGTCAAGTAACAAAAGTATGTCATATACAAATAATGCCATTTTGTGTTCCCGACTCGCAAGGCAAATGCCGGAAATATCGAGATTCGAACACACCTTTGATGCAAAAGTTTTCATAACCATTTAGAAGAGCATTGGAGATAAGGGGTACCCCCGAACAAAGATCAGGTCAGAGTTTCCCCCATTAATCCGGACACATGCTTTAGGAGAGTCATAGAAGGCCTGGATCCAGCCACAGACTATCTCAAAATGCTCCATGACTGGGTACATAAATGGCCACTGGACCCTGTCAAACGCCTTCTCTGCATCTAGACTAAGAAGAAACGTGGGAATTTGGTCGCACTTGGATAAGTATATCAAATCCATGACTCTCCTAATGTTGGCCATGGCTTGACGGTGGGCCACAAAGCCATCCTGGTCAGGACGTTTACTAGAATCTTGACATCTACATTTAAAATGGAGATAGGTCAATAAGGGGTACATTCAATGTGGTATTTATCAGGCTTTGGTATTACTTTGATCCAGGCCTCCATCATAGATGGTGGCAGGGTTGCCCCAGTTTCAATCTCATTGAATAAATCTGTAAGGAAAGGAGCCAAGTCTGGGGCAAATGTAAAATTCATTAGGAAAGCCATCTAGACCAGGTGATTTCTGAGAGGGGAGCCCTTTAATAACCTTTTGAAGCTCTAGTGAAGTGACTGGCCTATCTAGATCTGCTTGTCGTTCAGGAGTAAGCAAGGGTAGCTTGCAGGATGTTAAGTACTCCGAAATAGCCTTGTGCCTGGGATGAATCTCCTATAGAGATTGGTAGAAAGTTTGCAAACGCAGAAACGCAAATATATCTGAGAGGATGTATTCAGTACCCTCCCTTTGCTACCTCAGATACATACAATTGTGCGGTCAACCTTTTGTTTATGCAGTCTAAGGGCGAGTATATGACCAGCTTTGTTAGTAAATTCATAAGAACGCACTTTATGCCACTCTTGCAATAGACTTAATTGCTCAGATTAGATGGCATCTAATTGAAGCCTAAGGGCACGCAGTTCCCTTGGTACTTTTAGGTGAACCTGTGGCTTTATGACTAGATTCCAGGCGTTTAATTTTATCCAAATAGCTTGCAAGCTGTGCCTGTTGAAGACGGGCACATTTACTAGCCGATTGTAAGAAATGTCCCTGAGAAACTGCCTTCATAGAGGCCCTGAGTCAATATTATTTTCCAAGTATTCTTTTAGTAGGGTTCTGTAACCTCCCACCACCTCAACTTCCTGCAGCAAGCATGTATTTAAGATCCATCTCTTGTCTTTGGCTTCTTCTCTAATGGAAGGCAGTGAAACCCAATTCAGTGCATAATCTGATATAGTGATGTTACCAATGCCCACATCCGGGCCCCTTTCAACCAGTCTGGAATCTAAGAAGATGTAATCGATGCGTGAGTAAGAATCATGTATAGGAGAATTGTAAGATTAATCACGCACACTTGGGTGAGAGAGACACCAGATGTCCAGAGACCCTAGAGAGCATATAAGGGAATCCAGGGCAGAAGATATCTTAGAATCCAGTCTAGGAGACCCATGAGATCTGTCAAGGTTGGGGTCCAGTGTGGCATTGAAATCCCCTCCCATGACCAGAGTGCCTCAAAGAAATGAGAGAGCTTTCTGCAAGCGAGTAAGTTGGGGGTGGGGGAAACTTCTTGATGATCATTAGGAGCATATATGGATTGAGGTTGAAGGGGGGGGCAGACTCAGGACTAATGTCAGGAAGTATTTTGGAAATGGAATTCAAACGTGCATGGAATAACACAAAGGAATCCGGTTTAGAAGGAATGGATCTATGGACTCTTAGAGGAGATTAGGTGGCGACGCTAGTATTTGGAGAGTAAAACCGGTGCAGGGCGGACTTCTACAGTCTGTGCCCTGATCATAACTGAATAGATATGGATGATCTAGAGTGTAAATATTAAGGAGCTTCGACTTTAGCTTCAGAACTTTTAGTACAGGAACAGTGCTGGGCAGACTTTCACGGTCTGCCCTGAGAAAGGCAGGGACAAATCAAACTCGGGTATACATATAAAGTATTGCATACCATGTAAAATGAGTTTATCTTGTTGGGCAGACTGGATGGACCGATCAGGTCTTTATCTGCCGTCATTTACTATGTTACTGTGTTACAAAGTAAGATGCACCCCATCAATAGTAGTGTGTAAAAATGAAAATCACCCTTCATGATCTTGTTTAATCTTAATAACTTGAACTGGTAGTGAGTATGGCCACCCCGCATTTTTTAGAGGAATCGACAGCTGAGGCAAAATAAGCAAAAAAAGGTGTGTCTCCTGCAAAAATACAACATGTGGTCTGAACTGTAGCAATTCTTTAAAGAGCTTTTGACGTTTCTGAGACTTATTTAAACCCTTTACGTTATGTGATAAGACCAGATACTAATTCCAAATATATATAAAAAAATTAAACAATTCTAATTGCCTCTTTCCAAGCCATATTGTGTCTCTTGGGCCTTCAGTGTAGAAATATACCTAAAGAAACCCTCCCATACTTAGCCTTACTCACCCCATACCTCCGCTTCCCCCCCCCCCCCCCCCGCCCCCTTACCCACATAGTCTGTACCAGATAGTGGGTTTATATAAACCCCTGAATGAGATGTAGAGAAACTAACCCACCACACCACAAGACAACCCACTCACATACATCCCCCACCCCCACATGCTTATTCCCCTCACTCCCATTGTCCCACTATGCATCCCCATATGTACTATATCTCACACACACAGCTAGTATTAGAGATCAGCTCTCTCAACTGCCCCCGCATACAACACGCTTGTTCCCTGTCTAAAACTGTCCCCCCCCCCTTCGCAATCCAGCCATACAACCCCTAATCCACTGTGTCATATACAAGTTACTGTTGTGGAAGTTCAGCCTCACTGTACACAGTACGTACAGCGCATAGCTAACAAATCAAGAGAAGGAGAGCTCTTCCTCCCTATTGTAACAAGAAAAAATAGCTCAGATTACTCAGGTGTAAAAGATAAAATAAACATCAAAGTATGCAGATAACGTCCAAACCATCTCTCCGCGGCCATTGCTGTTACTTTCTCCATGTTCTTCCTAGAAGATGTATTTATTATTTATTTATTACATTTGTACCCCGCGCTTTCCCACTCAAAGCAGGTTCAATGCGGCTTACATAGTAATTGGGATTACAAAGTATTGATGAAGAGAAATAAGTTGGATGTTATCGGAGTAATAAAAGAAGTAAGAATGTAGAGATGCAAAGATGAGGGGAGTAGTATAAGGATGGGCAAGGGTAAGTGAGCAATTGGAGGGGTAGATGAGGGGATAGAGCAAGGGATAGGCAGGGGAGAATGTGGCGGGAGATGTAGTCTAGGTCATTATCGTTGTCTCCTGGATATGTGATGGATAGAGGTTTATAGGAATTAATCTGGGTCATTTGGGTAGGCTTGCCTGAACAGATGGGTTTTTAGTGATTTCCGGAAGGGCAGATGATCATTGAGTGATCAGATTGGTCTGGGGAGGGCATTTCAGAGTTGGCTGCCTAGGAAGGAGAAGTTGGATCCATAATAGGTTTTGTACTTGAGTCCTTTGCAATTGGGGTAGTGTAGGTTGAGGTAAGTTCGTGATGTTGTAGTCATGTTCCTGGTGGGGAGGTCAATCAGGTTGAGCATATAGCTTGGAGATTCACCGTGGATGATCTTGTGGATTAGCGTCTGGACTTTGAAACTGATTTGTTCTTTGATAGGGAGCCAATGAAGTTTTTTTCGAAGAGGTGTTGTACTTTCAAATCGTGGTTTGCCAAAAATGAGTCTGGCTGCTGTATTTTGGGCAGTCTGAAGTTTTTTCAGAATATGGTTCTTGCAGCCTAAGAAAATACTGTTACAGTAGTCTGCGTGTGGATTGCACCAAGTTCTGGAATGTTTTCAGGGGGAGATATGGTTTTACTCATTTCAGTATCCACATCATGTTGAACATTTTCTTTGTAGTGGATTTTGCTTGATCTTTGAGTGAGAGGTGGTTATCTAATGTTACTCCAAGGATTTTTAAGTTGTCAGATATGGGGATTGTGGTGCTGGAGATGTTAAGGTTGGTAGGGAGGGGCGCGGAGTGCTGGGATGAGAGAATTAGGCATTGTGTTTTTTCTTTGTTCATTTTCATCATAAAGGCGTTGGCCCAAGCGGTTAAGATGTGCATGCCCAAGGATATTTTGTCGGAAATTTCAGTTAGATTAGATTTGAAGGGAATAAATATGGTGACGTCATCAGCATATATGAAAGAGTTGAGATCGTGTCTGACTAGAGCTTTTGCTAGTGGGATCATCATAAGATTGAAAAGGATCGGGGATAGGGGGGAACCTTGAGGTACACCGCAGTCTGGTGACCATGGGGATGAGGTAGTCGAGGTTGATTTGACTTGGTAAGATCTTGAGGTGATGAAGCCTTTTATCCAATTAATGATGTTTCCGCCGATTCCGAGTTTATCCAGTAGTTTGGTTAGGATATTGTGATTTACCATGTTGAACGCACTGGATAAATCGAATTGTAAGAGGAGGATGCTGTTTCCAAATGCAATTTCCTGTTTGAATTTGGATATTAGAGTGAGTAGGACAGTTTCTGTACTATGGGCTGAACGGAAAACCGATTGTGATTCATGTAGGATGGAGAATTTTTGTATAAAGTCGTTTAATTGGGAGGTCACCCTGTTTTCCAGCAATTTAATTAGCAACGGGATGGATGTGACTGGTCAGTACTTGGTGACATCACTCGCTGGTTTCTTGGGGTTCTTAGGTATTGGTGTGAGTAGTATATTACCATGTTCCATAGGGAATGAGCCTTGTTGTAGCAGGAAGTTTAGGTGGGAGGTAAGTTCTGTGATAGTGTTCTGGGGCATCTTTCATTAGGTAGTTGGGACATCGGTTGAGATGGCAGTGAGATTTGGAGAACTTGGTGATTGTCGTAGAGATTTCTTTAGTGGTGAGGGGGGTGAAATTTGTCCATGAGTGGTCAGCTGGGATTTCATCTATGTAGGGGTCCAATTCGTCAAGAAAGGTATCGATATTTGCACAATCTTGGGGTATTGTGCCGCAAAGATTGGTAATTTTATCATTGAAGTATTTGGCTAGTTTTTATGTCTGTGCCGCTGGTTGTAATTGTTTGTGTGTAGTAGGATCTTTTAGCTCGTTTAATGGCATTTTTGTACTTTCTGTGTGACTGCTTCCATGCATTGTAGGTGAGGTTGTTTTTAGATTTACTCCATGTTTTTTCTAGTTTCCTGGTTTGTGATTTAAGTTTTTCAGTAGGTCGTTAAACCATGGTGATGGGTTGCACCTGCATACAGTTTTAGTGCGTAATGGGGCTATTTCGTCCAGTATAAGTTTGCATCTGTTAGCCCATTCTGTTAGGAAGTGATCTGGTTGGGTAGACCAGTTATTGTTGTAGATTTGTTCCCAGAACCTTTCCTTGTTGATCCGTCCTCTAGTGATTGATTTTTGCAATGTCTTGTGCCTTTGGCTGGCCATTTTTTCGTCAGTGTAGGAGTAGTGTCGATTTAAAGTGATCCGACAGACCAGTTGATATTGGATATGTAGCTGTTTTGGTCCATAGAGAATTTGTAAGAGATGATGTCGAGTGAGTGGCCTTTGCAATGGGTAGGTTGAATAGGAGGGAGGTTGAGGTTACAGAGGTGGAGGAGATTTATACATTCACGGGTGCAGGCAGAGTTGGAGTCTTTTAGATGTATGTTTAAGTCTCCGATTAGTAGTACATTGGAATTATTGATGCAGGTGTTTGATATAAAGTCCATGAAGGTGGATTGGTTGTTGTTCCAGTTAATGGGAGGTCTGTACAATAGAATACAAGTTAGATGATCAAATAACGTGGGGCTGTGAAGTTGATTGAAGCAATTTCTAGTTGTGGTGTAATGGTTTCAGAAATGGTCTCAGCGGAGAAATTTGATTTGTAAATGAGCACTATGCCTCCGCCTCTTTTATCTTTTCTGGCCCAGTGTGAGATTTTATAGCCAGGAGGGCATAGATCGATAATGATGGGATCATTTGGGTCATGGACCCAAGTTTCTGTGATGAATAAGAGGTCAAGATTGTCTGACCTGATCCAGTCTGTAAGGATTTCAGTTTTATTAACTGCTGATCGTGCAATGATGTATCCCACGCGGATGGTGAGGTATGGCTCGTCAATCAGGGTTGATGGGTGGGTGGATATTAAAGTCTTGTTATAGATGTTTTGGGTTTAGGTGAGGTTGTTTCTGTTTTAGGTGAAGGTTGTCTGCGTGGAAATTGGTTTCTTAGGTTGGTGTCAGTACGTGAGGATGTGGTTGGCTTGGTTGTTCTTTTGTCATATTGGAGTATTGCAATAACATTAAATTCAGGGGGGGGGGGGCGGTGAATCGTAAATGAGTAGATGATGATTATTTTTAGGAAGAACATTTTGGTGGAGTGTGTTGGTTGCTTGGGAAATGTGAGAGTTGTGGGAGACAGGAGGATAGTAGATTAAGTGGTGGAGTTATGTAAATTGGGAAACATTAGAAACCATTTCGACATGTAGCATCAAATATATACAATTATCAGAACTGGGATTTAAGGGCTGGGGACCGTGTCAGGATATAAACATCAGCAGTGAATATAGTAAAAGTGAACATTCATCGGTGCAGTGTAATACTTATAGTTTTGATATATTACTTAATGTAATTTACCATCATATACTGCTACTCAACATTTCTAAGGCGCTACCAGACTTACGCAGTGCTGTACAGTCAGACATGAAGAGAGACAGTCTCTGAAGTTTCAAAGAGAAGCAGTTAACTTACAGGTCGCAGATAAGCATGAGCATTACAGTACTGCAATAAGGTACAGTATTTGAGCATAGGGATGGTTCTGTGGAGAGACATGGAAACCTAGAGATAGTAATGAACATGAGCAGTCCAGCACTGCAATAAGGTAATAAAGTTCAGTTATGGAAATGGTTCTTAGGGAAGACTTAAGCTACAAAATAGAAACTAATCGTGAGTTTTGCATCAAAGTTAAGTGTAATGGGTGCAAATAGTTACCAGTGATCGAGTAGGACTGAAGGTGTTATGGTGATTGAGTCACGGCAAATTGCTTACTGGTATCAGTAGAGTTGGCCGGAGGCAGATGATCTGTCGGCAGCATTGGAGGCTCCGATCTCAATTTCCTAATTCTAGACGACGTATGCACGTTTTCGCCAAGTTGATTTTTCGCTGGGCTCACTTTTTTTTCGTTCCGCGGGGTTCGTCCGTAAGGCTCGAAGTCTCTTCTGGAGTTTGAGGCTGCTGTTTCTTGGTAGGCTGCTTTGTTCAGTTTAGCAAGCCACGTGGTCTCTTCGCTGTCCAAGTTGTGTGTTCCACGCGTTGCTCTGGTCCGGTGAGGGGTTAAAGATCGGACGTTTGGCTTTAGGTGGCAGCAGGCTCTTCCATGGGTCAGTTTTGGGTCGATTTTTGGATCCCGCAACTCCCTTGACCCTAGGCACCTGAATTATGGGAGGTGGGGCACAGATGAGTTTGCAGATCTCTTCGCGACCTCGGTATGACCTGGTCTCTCTTACCGCTCGCCTCTAGCTCTCAGCCAGGCGGGCAGAGCCGACACGCGAAGTGCCCCTTGCGTACCTCGTGGAGAGAGGTTCGCTTGCCTCTCTCTGCCTGAGGAAATCGCTAAGCGACCGTCGGGCTCCACCGGGATTGCGTCGGCGGTCCTGTGCGCCCAGAGAGCTCTGTTTATGGCTTGTGGAGTGTCCGTGCGTGCCTTGTGGAGAGAGGTTCTCGTGCCTGTCTCTGCCCAAGGGAGTCGAGAATCGACCGTCGGGATTCACCGGGGTTGCGTCGGAGGTCTTGAGCGCCCGGAGCTCTGTTTATGGCTACAGCTTCGGCCTTGCTCCGTTCTCTCGGGCTGATGTTTGCTCGGAGGGGTCAGAGCTCATTCAGGTAGGTCCTACCTTGGCGCCATCTGCCATAGCTGAAATTTAGCTTTTGTTGCAGGTGCTATTGTACTTGGGTGAGAGGCTGAGGCTGACAAATCCGCCGCATGAAGAATCTTCCAGACACCCTCCAATGTTGTTTGCCTTGCAACGAAAAGTTTTAAGGAGAAGGGAAACCCCCATTTGTACGAAATCTGTTCCTTATTTGAGATATCCGAAGTGGGTTTCATCAGCCTCTGCTGCTGCAACATGAGCACAACAGTTTTTGAAGCATTGTACCCCAGATTAGGCATCTGCCGGGCATGAGTAAGTATTAGTTCTTTCTCCGAGGACAAGCAGGCTGCTTGTTCTCACTGATGGGTGACGTCCACGGCAGCCCCTCCAATCGGAACCTTCACTAGCAAAGGCCTTTGCTAGTCCTCGCGCGCCCATGTGCACCGCGCATGCGCGGCTGTCTTCCCGCCCGAACCGGCTCGTGTTCATCAGTCTTCTTTTGTCCGCGCTCGGTACGGTCGTGTTTGCGCCGTTCGCACCCCTTAAGTTGACCCTCGCGCGTCTTTTGGCTTTTTCGCTCTTAATAAAAAAAAAAAAAAAGGGGATTTCAGAGAAGGGCCTTACGGTCTTTTTCCCTTCCCCGTATTTCTAGTTTTTGGCCCCGATAAGTTTTCTTTCGGTTTCGGGGTAGGCCCATTTGAGGCCTCGGGTCGAGTTTTTGTCTCCCCCTCTTTTTGGTGCCTTACCGCAATTACGAGTTTTGATTTCGACGGCGTGATTTTTCCGCCCATGTCATCGAAGTCTCCCAGCGGCTTCAAGAAGTGCACCCAGTGCGCCCGGGTAATCTCGCTCACTGATAGGCACGTGTCGTGTCTTCAGTGTCTGGGGGCTGGGCACCGCCCGCAGGCCTGTAGTCTTTGCGCCCTTTTACAGAAAAGGACTCAGATAGCGAGATTGGCCCAGTGGAACGTTTTGTTCTCGGGCTCTTCGTCGGCATCGGCACAGGGAGTATCGAGTGCGTCGACAGCGTCAAGACCTCCGCCCTCAGCCACGACTGTATCGATTGCATCGAGGCATTGACCCTCTGCATCGTCGGGGCCGAGACATCGGAAGGCTGCGTCGGCGTCGGTGGTACTGGGATCTCCACTAGTGCTGATGTTGTCGGACGGTGGTGCTGCGTCTGGAGTGCAGGTGAGGGCTGTCCATTCCCCTGCTGGTGGCGGTGAGCCTTCGGGTGGGTCTCCCCCTACCCTGAGGGCTCCTGCGGTACAGCCCCCCCGAGACCGACCTTCTTCGGCCTCGGCCCCGAGGAAGCGACGGCTGGATTCTACGTCCTCCTCGTCGGTACCGGGAAGCTCCGGTGACATGCTTCGTTTGAAAAAGTCAAAGAAGCATCGACACCGGTCTCCTTCCCGCGTCGGTACCGAGAGCTCTGGGTCGCCGAGGGAGTCGGCACCCAGCAGGCATCGGCACCGGAAGGACCACTCACCCTCTGTTCAGGAGGTGTCGATGCGCTCCACCTTGGACAGCCCGGAACAGCCTCCACGCCCGGAACAGACTCTGACTTCGACTCCTGCATCGGCTTCCATGTCTTTCTCCACAGCCGCCCTGCACGAGAGTCTCTGGGCCGTTCTCCTAGAGATCCTGGGAGAGCTGTTGCGCCCTTCCCCTCCGGTACCGGGGGTGCTTGCGCCACCGGTACCGTCGAGTGAGGCACCGGCTGGCCCCTTGCCCGGGGTGAGGTCTCCGACATCGGTGCCGCTTGCGGTACCGACTGCGGTCGCCTCCCAGGAAGGCTCCCCTACGACGTCGGCGGAGGGAGCTTCGCCGGTGCAGGCGCGGGAGTCTACCTCTCGACGCTCCCGCCGTGGTTCCACGGAGTCGAGCCGGGCACGGCTTCAGACACAGGTTCGTGAACTTGTGTCCGATACCGATGGTGAGGCCTCGTGGGAGGAGGAGGAGGACATCAGATATTTCTCTGACGAGGAGTCTGATGGTCTTCCTTCTGATCCCACTCCCTCCCCTGAAAGGCAGCTTTCTCCTCCCGAGAGTCTGTCTTTTGCGGCCTTTGTCCGGGAGATGTCTACGGCCATCCCCTTCCCGGTGGTTGTGGAGGACGAGCCCAGGGCTAAAATGTTTGAGCTCCTGGACTATCCTTCTCCACCTAAGGAAGCGTCCACAGTACCCATGCATCATGTCCTAAAAAGGACATTGCTGGCGAACTGGACCAAGCCTTTAAGTAATCTCCACATTCCCAAGAAGATCGAGTCCCAGTACCGGATCCATGGGAACCCAGAGCTGATGCGCACTCAGTTGCCTCACAACTCTGGAGTTGTGGATTTGGCCCTAAAGAAGGCTAAGAGTTCTAGAGAGCATGCTTCGGCGCCCCCGGGCAAAGACTCTAGACCCTTAGACTCCTTTGGGAGGAAGGCCTACCATTCTTCTATGCTCGTGGCCAAAATTCAGTCTTACCAGCTCTACACGAGCATACACATGCGGAACAATGTGCGGCAGTTGGCGGGCTTGGTGGACAAGCTCCCTCCTGAGCAAGCCAAGCCATTTCAGGAGGTGGTCAGGCAGCTGAAGGCGTGCAGAAAATTCCTGGCCAGAGGGGTGTATGACACCTTTGATGTTGCGTCCAGGGCCTCTGCTCAAGGTGTGGTGCCTCATGGCTGCGTGCCTCCGACCTGGAGAATAGGATCCAGCAGCGGATTGCGGACTCGCCTTGCCGTGCGGATAATATTTTTGGAGAGGTCGTACAGGTGGTAGAGCAGCTCCAACAGCGGGATACCACTTTCGACAAGTTCTACTGCCGGCAGCCTTCAGCTTCTACCTCCACAGGTAGACGTTTTTATGGGGGAAGGAAGACTGTTCCCTACTCTTCTGGTAAGCATAGGTACAATCCTCCTTCTCGACAGCCTGCGGCCCAGGCTAAGCCCCAGCGCGCTCGCTCTCGTCAGCAGCGTGCGCCTCAGCAAGGCCCCTCGGCTCCCCAGCAAAAGCAAGGGACGAGCTTTTGACTGGCTCCAGCAGAGCATAGCCGACATCCAAGTGTCAGTGCCGGGCGATCTGCCGGTCGGAGGGAGGTTGAAAGTTTTTCACCAAAGGTGGCCTCTCATAACCTCTGATCAGTGGGTTCTTCAAATAGTCCGGCAAGGATACACCCTCAATTTGGCCTCCAAACCTCCAAATTGTCCACCGGGAGCTCAGTCTTACAGCTTCCAGCACAAGCAGGTACTTGCAGAGGAACTCTCCGCCCTTCTCAGCGCCAATGCGGTCGAGCCCGTGCCATCCGGGCAAGAAGGGCTGGGATTCTATTCCAGGTACTTCCTTGTGGAAAAGAAAACAGGGGGGATGCGTCCCATCCTAGACCTAAGGGCCCTGAACAAGTATCTGGTCAAGGAAAAGGTCAGGATGCTTTCCCTGGGCACCCTTCTTCCCATGATTCAGGAAAACGATTGGCTATGCTCTCTGGACTTGAAGGACGCCTACATGCACATCCCGATACTGCCAGCTCACAGACAGTATCTGCGATTTCAGCTGGGCACACGTCACTTCCAGTACTGTGTGCTACCCTTTGGGCTCGCCTCTGCGCCCAGAGTGTTCACGAAGTGCTTGGCTGTAGTAGCAGCGGCACTTCGCAGGCTGGGGGTACACGTGTTCCCCTATCTCGACAATTGGCTGGTGAAGAACACATCCGAGGCAGGAGCTCTACAGTCCATGCAGATGAGTATTCGCCTCCTGGAGCTACTGGGGTTTGTGATAAATTATCCAAAGTCCCATCTTCTCCCAGTACAGAGACTCGAATTCATAGGAGCTCTGCTGGATTCTCGGACGGCTCGTGCCTATCTCCCAGAGGCGAGAGCCAACAACTTGTTGTCCCTCGTCTCGCGGGTGCGAGCGTCCCAGCAGATCACAGCTCGGCAGATGTTGAGATTGCTGGGCCACATGGCCTCCACAGTTCATGTGACACCCATGGCCCGCCTTCACATGAGATCTGCTCAATGGACCCTAGCTTCCCAGTGGTTTCAGGCTGCTGGGGATCTAGAAGACGTGATCCACCTGTCCACGAGTTTTCTCAAATCCCTGTATTGGTGGACGATTTGGTCCAATTTGACTTTGGGACGTCCTTTCCAAATTCCTCAGCCACAAAAAGTGCTGACTACGGATGCGTCTCTCCTGGGGTGGGGAGCTCATGTCGATGGGCTTCACACCCAGGGAAGCTGGTCCCTCCAGGAACGCGATCTGCAGATCAATCTTCTGGAGTTGCGAGCGGTCTGGAACGCTCTGAAGGCTTTCAGAGATCGGCTGTCCCACCAAATTATCCAAATTCAGACAGACAACCAGGTTGCCATGTATTACATCAACAAGCAGGGGGGCACCGGATCTCGCCCCCTGTGTCAGGAAGCCGTCAGCATGTGGCTCTGGGCTCACCGTCACGGCATGGTGCTCCAAGCCACATATCTGGCAGGCGTAAACAACAGTCTGGCCGACAGGTTGAGCAGGATTATGCAACCTCACGAGTGGTCGCTCAATTCCCAAGTAGTGCGCCAGATCTTCCAGGTGTGGGGCACCCCCTTGGTAGATCTCTTTGCATCTCGAGCCAACCACAAAGTCCCTCAGTTCTGTTCCAGGCTTCAGGCCCACGGCAGACTGGCATCGGATGCCTTCCTCCTGGACTGGGGGGAGGGTCTGCTGTATGCTTATCCTCCCATACCTCTGGTGGGGAAGACTTTGTTGAAACTCAAGCAAGACCGAGGCACCATGATTCTGATTGCTCCTTTTTGGCCGCGTCAGATCTGGTTCCCTCTTCTTCTGGAGTTATCCTCCGAAGAACCGTGGAGATTGGAGTGTTTTCCGACCCTCATCACACAGGATGAAGGGGCGCTTCTGCATCCCAACCTCCAGTCTCTGGCCCTCACGGCCTGGATGTTGAGAGTGTAGACTTTGCCTCTTTGGGTCTGTCAGAGGGTGTCTCCCGCATCTTGCTTGCTTCCAGGAAAGATTCCACTAAGAGGAGTTACTTCTTTCTATGGAGGAGGTTTGCCGTCTGGTGTGACAGCAAGGCCCTAGATCCTCGCTCTTGTCCTACACAGACCCTGCTTGAATACCTTCTGCACTTGTCTGAGTCTGGTCTCAAGACCAACTGTGTAAGGGTTCACCTTAGTGCAATCAGTGCATACCATTACCGTGTGGAAGGTAAGCCAATCTCAGGACAGCCTTTAGTTGTTCGCTTCATGAGAGGTTTGCTTTTGTCAAAGCCCCCTGTCAAACCTCCTACAGTGTCATGGGATCTCAATGTCGTTCTCACCCAGCTGATGAAACCTCCTTTTGAGCCACTGAACTCCTGCCATCTGAAGTACTTGACCTGGAAGGTCATTTTCTTGGTGGCAGTTACTTCAGCTCGTAGAGTCAGTGAGCTTCAGGCCCTGGTAGCCCAGGCCCCTTACACCAAATTTCATCATAACAGAGTAGTCCTCCGCACTCACCCTAAGTTCTTGCCAAAGGTTGTGTCGGAGTTCCATGTGAACCAGTCAATTGTCTTGTCAACATTCTTTCCCCGTCCTCATTCCTGCCCTGCTGAATGTCAGCTGCACACATTGGACTGCAAGAGAGCATTGGCCTTCTATCTGGAGCGGACACAGCCCAACAGACAGCCCAATTGTTTGTTTCTTTTGATCCCAACAGGAGGGGAGTGGCTGTGGGGAAACGCACCATATCCAATTGGCTAGCAGATTGCATTTCCTTCACTTACGCCCAGGCTGGGCTGGCTCTTGAGGGTCATGTCACGGCTCATAATGTTAGAGCCATGGCAGCGTCGGTAGCCCACTTGAAGTCAGCCACTATTGAAGAAATTTGCAAAGCTGCGACGTGGTCTTCTGTCCACACATTCACATCTCATTACTGCCTGCAGCAGGATACCCGACGCGACAGTCGGTTCGGGCAGTCAGTGCTTCAGAATCTGTTCGGGGTTTAGAATCCAACTCTACCCCCCTAGGCCCATGTTTATTCTGTTCCAGGCTGCACTCTCAGTTAGTTGGATAAATTGTTAGGTCAATCTCAGTTATGTCCTCGCCGTTGCGAGGCCCAATTGACCATGTTTGTTGTTTTGAGTGAGCCTGGGGGCTAGGGATACCCCATCAGTGAGAACAAGCAGCCTGCTTGTCCTCGGAGAAAGCGAATGCTACATACCTGTAGAAGGTATTCTCCGAGGACAGCAGGCTGATTGTTCTCACAAACCCGCCCGCCTCCCCTTTGGAGTTGTGTCTTCCCTTGTTTGTCTTGCTACATATGGGACTGACGAACACGAGCCGGTTCAGGCGGGAAGACGGCCGCGCATGCGCATGGGCGCGCGAGGACTAGCAAAGGCCTTTGCTAGTAAAGTTTCCGATTGGAGGGGCTGCCGTGGACGTCACCCATCAGTGAGAACAATCAGCCTGCTGTCCTCGGAGAATACCTTCTACAGGTATGTAGCATTCGCTTTATCAGTGCATCAAACAAACCAAGCAACTATATCTTGTGGCCTGTTATCTACACGCTGACCCAAGGATCAATGAGCTCTCTCCAATTCAATTGGGGCTGAGCTGGGCTCCAACCCCAGTAAGGTGGCACACAAGGCTCTAATTATGGCCGGAACATCTTCAGTTTGTTCTCCCTCTGGCACTCCTCAAAATCAGAGATTTTTCCAGCTGCCCCTGTTTTCCAAGTTGTCCAAGTTGTAGGACAGGTCTGCATACTGTTTCACCAGCTCTTGGATACTAGAGGTGTGAGTTGAAATCGATTCTGAATGCTTGTCCAGTTCAGTGTCTTCCACTCTGCCTCCTAGATCTCGGAGGTCAGAGCTGAGCGTTGCGATATGGTCTAAAATGTCCTCCTCTTTAGAAGCTTTAATATTTGCTTGTATCCCAGATAGAAACTTTTTCAACTTGTTGGAAATACCTTTTTTTGAGGGATGCAACATGGATTCTGCTAGAGGCAATGAAGAGTCTGAGTCAGAAGGGGAAATTTGCGCTGGTGACACATGGCGCCTTGCATCCAGCTCGTCCTGACGAACAATCCACCTCTTTTTTTTTTTTTTTTTTCCCTGTGAAGAAGAGGATTTACTCATGGTCTAGGTGCTTTTGCAAACTGATGCTTGTTTATATTTATGAGGAAAGATTGGAGATGGATAAAGCAATTGTAATCCACATTGTGCCTGCGCTTGTGGGACAATGTGGGATATAAACGCACTAAAATAAATAATAAATACATTTTTTTGCGTGTCTGAAATGGGACCGAAGGAGCTAGGCTGCCCATAGCATGCAGTGACGTCACTTCCTCCCTCTTAGTTATACTTTTAAGCCCATTGAAAATATTTGTTGGTGCTGTCATTGAAAATTCAGGTATAACTTTAAATGTATTTGTTATTTGTTTAATGGTATAAGTGCCAACACTTAAATGGCAGGTATATTTAGCTTATGTGTTTAGTTGCTGAATTTTGCCCCTACACATACAGGGGACAATAAGCAGCTAAATGCTGACTGCTGCCAGCTAATTACACTTGGATATTCGGTGCTGGTTCATATCTGGGTCTTTGGCAGTGCCCAGAAATTATCCAGATGCCATACCAACATACCCCCAGTTTCTATATATAGTGCTGAGCATTAAGCACTGGAATTTGTGCGCAGATCCAAGATCCGTGTGTTACTCCAATGAGGTAATGGCACCAGTTGGCCACTTAATTAGTATCTGTTTGAAGTTGCATGCAGATCTCACCTGCCTGCTATTCTATAATTTGGCATCCAACTTTTCTCATGCATAATCATAAAGGGGGGCATGGTCATGGGTGTTACAAAAAGGTAGGTGCCAAGTTAAAGAATTTGGCCGATCCGCACCTAAATTTCTATCACGCAAATCTGGCGTTCAAAGTTAAAGTGCCCTCGGCCAGTCTTTTGAGCGCCTAAATTTTAGCACTATTTGTAGAATTTCCCCCATAGGTAACCAGGCATAGTTAGGACTGCTGCTTATTTATTTTTTATTTATTGCATTTGTATCCCACATTTTCCCACCTATTTGCAGGCCAACATATGTGGTCCAACATGTCCAGTTAGCAATAAAGGTCCTGGCACTGAACACTGAATATTGCTGTAATTCCTGGCTGTGCCGTGGTCATCAAAGTGGATATTGAGTGGTACTGTCCAGTTAAGTGTAGCTGAATATCCACTCCTGGGCTGGCCAGCATGATTTAACCAGGGGTAGGAGTGTCCTTTCTGATTATATCACTTTGAATATTGACCACCCCCCTCCCCATAAGTTGTGTTTTTATTTGTTTTTTTTCCTGCCCTCACTCCATCCCAGAAAGCTTCCTAAATGTAAATAGAAGTGGTCCCCTTTCCCCCCCCCCCCCCCAAAAAAAAATCACGTGCTCAGTGTATGTACTCTTAAATATCAGCCTGAAAATATCCTAAAGTTTAAAGACAACATGTAGCATGTTTAATATTATATGGTTGCCACACGAATATTATCCTCTGTTTTTCATAAGTAGCCAATCAACCAACATTTGGATTTTTGATTTCCAGTGTGTCCAGTTTTGTTCGCAAGACTACTGAAAAAATCAGTATGTTTCATGTAAACCCTGATGCCAAAATGAGGCATGAAGTGAGAGACGAGACACATTCATGTGATGTTATTGCAAGGGTAGTGACATACTCCAAGGAAGAGGAAAGCAGGTGAGTAGAATCTAGACGGACAGAGCAGGATGTACAGCGGTTGTAGGTCAGTTCCCACCCACCAATTCCCATCTGGACAATTCCCACTGAACCAATTTCCACCATACCAGAGGGGACAGTTGCCACCTATAACCCAAAAAATACAACACACAAGGCAAGTAGTCTCTCTCCCTTTCCCTTTCCAGACATGCAGTTCATGTGGGGGCAGATGCCCCCACACACACCCTCAAACTAGGTTTCAACCTAATGTTTAATCTGGGATTTAAGGGGGTCTTTTACTAAGGCATACTCACGTTTTTAGTGCACGCTAAATGTTAGAGACGCCCATAGGAACGTTTAGCGCGCTAAAAACGTAAGCGCGCCTTAGTAAAAGGCCCCGTAAATGTCATCTAATATAATAAAACGCACCGTGAACGTTCTGAAGACAAAGTTCTGAAGTCACTCAAACACTCCCTGGCTGTAGGGTTCGTGGATTCATGGTGTGAAGCCAGCCACCAGCCGTTTCTGCCCCGCCCTCGCGTCAAACGTCATGACGTCGAGGGCGGGAAAAAAAAACGGATCGCACCCACGCACGGTGCGTTTTATTATATTACAATTTACCTCCGTGGTGGCGGTTCCGGCAGCGCAGCGTCAGGGAAGGAGGCGGCACTCCCGACGTCTCTAGCCTTCCCTTCGCTGTGTTCCGCCTTCTTCTGACGTCACGGATGACGTCAGAAGAAGGCGGAACACAGCGAAGGGAAGGCTAGACGTCGGAAGCGCCGCCTCCTTCCCTGACGCTGCGCTGCCGGAACCGCCACGGAGGTAAATTTAAAAAGAAAAAAAAAAAGAAAAGGGATGTTGGGGGGAGAGAAGAGGGTGGGCAGTAAAGTTGAACAATGGGAGCGGGAGGGCAGGGGAGAAATGACAGCATGGATGCGAAGGGGGGGGGGGGAAGAGGGCGGGCCAGGCTTGGACATGGGAGAGAGAGGAGCATGGATGCGAGGGGGGGGTCATGGAAGGGAGACAGGGGAATTACTGGAAAAGGATGAATGGAGGGGGCAGGTGACAGAGGAGCATGGTTGGGCATGGATTGGGAGGGCAGGGCTCAGGGAGAGAGGGGAATTGCTGGAAAGGGATGAATGGAGGGGACAGATGAGCATGGATGGATATGGATTGCAGGGCAGGGCTCAGGGAGAGAGGGGAATTGCTGGATAGGGATGAATGGAGGGGACAGATGGGCATGGATGGATATGGATTGCAGGGCAGGGCTCAGGGAGAGAGGGGAATTGCTGGATAGGGATGAATGGAGGGGGCAGGTGACAGAGGAGCATGGTTGGGCATGGATTGGGAGGGCAGGGCTCAGGGAGAGAGGGGAATTGCTGGAAAAGGATGAATGGAGGGGGCAGGGGACAGAGGAGCATGGATGGGCATGGATTGGGAGGGCAGGGCTCAGGGAGAGAGGGGAATTGCTGGAAAAGGATGAATGGAGGGGGCAGGGGACAGAGGAGCATGGATGGGCATGGATTGGGAGGGCAGGGCTCAGGGAGAGAGGGGAATTGCTGGATAGGGATGAATGGAGGGGACAGATGGGCATGGATGGATATGGATTGCAGGGCAGGGCTCAGGGAGAGAGGGGAATTGCTGGATAGGGATGAATGGAGGGGGCAGGTGACAGAGGAGCATGGATGGGCATGGATTGGGAGGGCAGGGCTCAGGGAGAGAGGGGAATTGCTGGATAGGGATGAATGGAGGGGGCAGGTGACAGAGGAGCATGGTTGGGCATGGATTGGGAGGGCAGGGCTCAGGGAGAGAGGGGAATTGCTGGAAAAGGATGAATGGAGGGGGCAGGGGACAGAGGAGCATGGATGGGCATGGATTGGGAGGGCAGGGCTCAGGGAGAGAGGGGAATTGCTGGATAGGGATGAATGGAGGGGACAGATGAGCATGGATGGATATGGATTGCAGGGCAGGGCTCAGGGAGAGAGAGGAATTGCTGGATAGGGATGAATGGAGGGGGCAGGTGACAGAGGAGCATGGATGGGTATGGATTGGGAGGGCAGGGCTCAGGGAGAGAGGGGAATTGCTGGAAAAGGATGAATGGAGGGGGCAGGGGACAGAGGAGCATGGATGGGCATGGATTGGGAGGGCAGGGCTCAGGGAGAGAGGGGAATTGCTGGAAAAGGATGAATGGAGGGGGCAGGGGACAGAGGAGCATGGATGGGCATGGATTGCAGGGCAGGGCTCAGGGAGAGAGGGGAATTGCTGGATAGGGATGAATGGAGGGGGCAGGTGACAGAGGAGCATGGATGGGCATGGATTGGGAGGGCAGGGCTCAGGGAGAGAGGGGAATTGCTGGAAAAGGATGAATGGAGGGGGCAGGGGACAGATGGCCATGGATTGGGAGGGCAGGGCTCACACTCTCTCTCTCATATACAATGTCTTTCTGACTCACACTCTCACACACTCTGTCTCACACTGTATCACATTCACTCTCTATGTGCCACACAGTCACTCACACACTTGCTTGGTCTCATACACTCACTCTCACAGAGAATCTGTGTCTCACACACACTCTCTCTCTCGCACACACACACACACTCTCTCTCACACTGTGTCTCACATACACACTTGCACACACTCTCATTCTCACACACACACTCTCTCACAAACACACTCACACCCAGACTCACTCTCTCTCTCACACACTCACACTCACACTTTCACTCTGTATCTCACACAGTCACTCTCAACATACACTCTCCCAAACATACACACTCCGAGGAAAACCTTGCTAGCGCCCGTTTCATTTGTGTCAGAAACGGGCCTTTTTTACTAGTAAGTAAATAAATAAATACAAACTGAAGTTCATGTGGGGGGGGGGGGGGGGGGGGGGGGGGACAATACCCCCCCCACACACACACCCAAACTAAGTTTGAACCTAATTCAGTCCCACAAACCAACGCACTGATTACGATTTATAACAAATTACTACTCTACCTATGCCCCTTCACACACCCCCAAACTAGGTTTCAACATAATTCAAGTTTAATCTAGGATCTAAATATCATAAATAAGTAAATAGATAAATTTACTGAAGTTCATGGGGGGGGGGGAATACCCCCCCCCCCCCCCCAAAAAAAAAACCCCAAAAACTAGGTTTGAGCCTAATTCAGTCCCTCAAAATGATGCACTGATTACAATTTATAACAAATTACTGCTCTACCTATACCCCCCACACCCCCTCCCAACTAGGTTTCAACCTAATTCATGTTTAATCCAGGATCTTAATGTCATAAACAAATAAATAAATCCAAGCTTCAGTTCATGTGGGGGGGGGGCAATGCCCCCACTCCTCCCAAACTAGGTTTCAACCTAATTCAGCCCCTCAAAATGACACATTGATTACGATTTATAACAAATTATTACTCTACCTTTGAAAAGTTATTTGGTTATTATATGTCTTCTGTGTACATCCTTATGCTGCTCTAACTTTCTTGTTCCAAACCTGGTACAAGAAAAAAAAACTATGGTTGATTAAAAAAATAAAATAAAAAGAGGCTAGGTTGGGAATTGTCTCGGGGGGGGGGGGGGGGGTGGAAGAAGAATTAGTAGGTGGGAACTCGCCTGATAACCCCTGCAGTGATGTGGCTAGCTACTTTTAAAAAATGTTGTTCTGGGCTCAAATTCAGTCTGGAAATACTGGATTTTTCTCCAGTTTCAGTTTGGAAGTAGAGAGAGAAAAAGCTCTTAGACCTTGTGAGCAGTTATATTTTGTAATCTTCGAGCAGCTATGTTTCCCAGGTACTATCCAGGTAGTGATAAAATGTTTAGTTTTAATTGATCCTTATTCAGTTACTTATTTGCCTGTTATTTTCCATCTGTTTTATAGTCCACAGTTCAATATTTTTATGACAATAAACCTTGTTTTAGTTTCTCTGCTTGTCTGGACTGACTAAGAATCCTGGTAGTTTGTGTTTTGGGTCTGTGAGTGCTTTTTAGGAACTGTGGGACCACTGGGAGTATGACCCCAGAGGTGGTTGAGACCCAGTCGGTAGGAGGAGGGAGCTAGTGTACAGCACATGCCCAGGTGCAGGTGGACCTTAGCTATGCTGGGGTAGACCCTCTAAGTGGCTGCAGGGTTAGCCCCAGGCAGATGGCTAGGTGTTTCATGACAGACCTTGTCCTTTTTTGGTGGCAGCATACTGGGATTGTCAAGCTTAGTGTGTGGAATGAGGGTCACAATCCACTGAGTGGTTCAGAGTTTTTTTTACCTGTAACCTCCAGACACAGAGCACAGTGAACGAGTGCAGCAGGAATTGGGTCCTTTTCCCGTTCTGTGTTTTTTTTTTGGTAGTGTTAGGAGATTAGCAGTGTGCTGATGGTGACTGGTAGCAACCCTCAGGCACTGGATATGCCTGACCTAACACAAGAGTGACTGGATGACCTCAGTGGGGAGAAGCTGCAGGACCGGCCTGTGCAGAGTTCTCCTGGGGGGAGACCAGACTTCTTATGGGTAGAGGCCCATGAGCTGGCAGGGCCAGTTGCCACACCAACTGAGATCAGGCAGGTCTACATGATAGTGACATTGGCTGGACCAACAGCGGCGAGAAGAACGGGAAGAGTGACAGCAGTGAGAGGAGCAGGAGTTCAGTTGCAGAAACTGAAGTTGGAGATGGAAATGGCCTTTATCCAAAGCTCCAGCCCAGCCCCTCCGCCAAGGCCACAGACAGGATCCACAGCCCAGATTGGGCCCAATTTGTTTGCGCAGCTTGATGATACCCGAGGTAACATTGATCTAACTGCCTTTGAAAAAATTTGCTGCCTCAGTGAGATTCCTCAGAAAGACTGGGTGCAGGTGCACTATCTGGGAGGAACTTGAGGCATTCCAAGGACTGTCCATGGAGACATACACTCAGTTTCAGGAGGTGCGCAAAGCTTTTAGACCTATAGACTAAAGTTCAGGACTTTGCAATGTGGGTGGATGATACAGCATTTTTGTGGTTCAGATACTGGCATCAGCAGTAGCTCAGTGGAGCTGAGATTAAAACCCTGGATGACTGCCAAAACCTGATGGTCCTGGAGCAGTTTCTTCAGTGTTGTCATCCAGAGGTGAAGGAACATGATCACCAGCCCCATACTCCAGAGAAGGCAGCTGAGTTGGCTGATACCTTTATGGCTACCATCCCTTGTTGGCAAAGAGAAGTCTTCCTTATTCGCTGCAGCCAGGATCTAAGGGTAGCCAAGATCCTAAGCCAGATATTCCTGCAACCTCGAAGGCCGTTAGCAAACCATGCAGTGAGTTATTACTAGTGTGGGCATACAGGACATTTCAAAGTGGATTACACAGATAATCCCAAGCCTGCACTAAAAAGCATTCCAGTTCCTGCACCAAAGCTGGTGGCTTTCGTGGGTGACTCCAGTCCCACAAAGGAGGCCCACGCAGTTGCAGCACATCAAGCAAGGAAGCACATAGGTTTCCACCATACTACAGCACCCCATCCCAGTAACTGTGAATCAGACCCAGGTGGCTGGGCTTGTAGACATTGGCTCTAGCATGACTTTATTATGACCAGACCTACTGCTGGAAGATGCTATTCTTTTAGGGTGCACTGCAGAGGTAATGTTAGCCAATGGATCCAGAGCGTCTGTTCCCATTGCGCGAGTATTCCTGGATTGGGGTTCCAAGCCTAGATACAGAGAAGTAGAAATAATGAAAAATATGCCAGTGCCGATGCTGGGTGGGACTGACATGGGACCAATGAACATACCCTTGATAGCGGAGTCAGCATTTCTGCTATGGTGACCCATAGGTCCGGGTGGCCCAACAAGCAGAAGCAGCAGAGATCACCTCTCCAGTGTTCCAGCCAGTCGAGGTGCAACAAGCTGACCAAGCAGCAAGCTCCAGTACTTCCAGCAGCACCAGTTCCAGAGGTGACCGGGCCTTGAGTATGGAACAGCCTTACTTAACTGATAAGTGGAGGAGTGGCCTAGTGGTTAGGGTGGTGGACTTTGGTCCTGGGGAACTGAGGAACTGAGTTCGATTCCCGGCACAGGCAGCTCCTTGTGACTCTGGGCAAGTCACTTAACCCTCCATTGCCTGCCGCATTGAGCCTGCCATGAGTGGGAAAGGGCGGGGTACAAATGTAATTAAAAAAAAAAAATATTGATCAGACTGTTGACCCTGATTTGTCAGAGTCACCAGCAGAAACCCTTCCAGATATGGATACTGATATAGGACAGAGACATGCTTTTCAGGAAGAACAGCACTCTGACCCTGACCTGGAAGTCATGAGGCAAAGGGCTGGTCAGCCAACCAACCAGTGAGACTTGTAAAGATCATATCCTATGGAAAGGGGGCTTGCTGAACAGAGAGACTGATCCCGTTGATCCTAACAAGCCCTGGACAGCAGGCAAGCAGCTTATAGTGCCCAGGGCATACAGAGAAGAAAACAGAATGTATATGATATTTCACTATTAGGACATCAGGGGGTGGCCTGCACACACACTAGATTGAATCAGAACTTCTATTGTCCGGGAGTATCTCAAGCCGTAGCTGACTATTGTCGAACCTGTGATGCGTGCCAAAGAGTGGGAAAGACCCAAGATCACCCCCAAGCTCCCCTGAAATCTTTACCCATTATCATTGAGCCATTTGAGAGAATAGCTGTTAATATAGTGGGGCCTATAGCTGTCCCTAGCCGGACTGGAGAAATATATATTGACAGTGGTGGACTTTGCTGAAGCAGTAGCCCTCTCCTCAATAGAAGCAGAGAAAAATTGCCACTGCCTTGCTAGAAATATTTTCCCGGGTAGGGTATCCACAAGAAATACTCCGAGACCAACGGACACAGTTTGTCTGAGCTGATCCAGAATCTGTGGGCACACTATGGGAGTGAAATCTGTACATACCACGCCGTATCACCCTGCAACTAATGGTTTGGTGGAAAGATTTAATGGGACATTAAAGCATATGTTAAAGACTTTCTTGTGGAGTCAGGAGACTGGGACTAGATAAAGTACTTGCCCTACCTACTGTTCACATACAGGAGTCTACTGGGTTCTCTTCATTTGAGCTGCTTTATGGCCGGAGGGTGAGAGGGCACCTTGACTAAATAAGAGAACATTGGGAAGGGAAAGTTGACACCTCTGTAATTGAATATGTAGTCAATATGCTCCAGAAATTAGGAGACCTTGTGGGCTTTGTCGGAGATAACTTGCAGGCAGCCCAAACTAAGCACAAACCCTGAAATAGTGTTTCATGCGGGCCAGCAGATACTTGTTATAGTCCCAGTCCATCAGAATATACGTCAGGCTGGGGGGTCACGTGATGGTAGCAGCCTGAGCGGACGTCCGTTGGCTCAGCTCCTCTCCCCTTCTCTCAATTTTGTGCATAGTAACTGATTTAGCCGAACTTGAGCTGACCGAAAACGAAGCAAGACACTCGTGGCAGCGAGGTGCAGGCAGAAGTGAGAGAAAAAATTACCGTGTTAGCGCGAAGGCGGAATGCCAGTGAAATCACTGCGGCAAGGCCGAGAAAAGCCACATGCAGCTCTGAAAAAAATGGCGTCACCGGTTCCCTCGCCGCCTGGTGTTGCAGCACAAATGGCTCTGCAGGAGGACACAGTACACGTCTCTATGTGGAATCTCTCCCAATTGTTGGATGACAAACTAGCTAAACTCCATGCGGGGGTCGAAGAGATTAAGGACAGTGTGGCGGGACACGCGGTGCGCATTCAGCAGGCGGGAGTGGATTTCTGCCCAGGAAGATCTACTAGTGGCGGTGGGGAACAGAATTGGCACCTTGGAATCCCAGGTCCAACAGCTGCTCGAAAGAGTAGAAGATCAGGACAATAGGGGCCGCAGAAACAACCTACGAATTATCGGCGTACCTGTGAGCGTGCCGGAGAGTGAGCTCCGAGAGCTGGCTGAGCAGTGGATACCAAAAGCACTGGGGTTACCCCAAGAGGCAGGCCGGGTACCCCAAGAGGCAGGCCAGGTACATATTGATATTGATCAGAATAGGAAGCCGTCGAGAAGAATCTGGCAAGGCAAGACCTGTTATTGCCCGATATCTGAACTATGCAATTAAGGCCAAGATATTGGAGCTGTTTAAAAAGCAGCGCGCAGTGGAATACAAAGGCACACGTTTATTGCTCTTTCAGGACTTTTCGGCGAAAGTGGCGAAGCAACGAAGGCTTTTGGCGCCATTTTGTTCCCAACTGTTTAATAGAGGAATCAAGTTCGCCTTCCAGTACCCTGCGCAAGTCCGGATAATTCATGAAGGCAGAACGGTCACCCTGACTTCTCCGGCGGACCTCAAGGCATTTTTGGACAAGCTACCACCCGTGTAAGTGACCGCTTGTTTTAGTTGGGACAGTTGAAATGCTGTTAATGAGCCTGAGTTTGTTAGGGCTCGCAGGAATTAAAGTTTGTTTGGTGGCAGTGAAAGGAGCTACACGCGTTCCGTGGCGGGGGTTGCCCTCGCAGTCTAAGGATTATCTTTGTGCCGGAGAGCAGTGGGAAGATCATCTGCAGTGAGAGTGGACCAGAGAGGGTATTTACCCTAGATCATGGAGTCTTTGCAGTGTCCCTGCAGCTCGAGTGCCTGGTGCAAAACGGACGCGTTGCTGACTGCGCCAGAACTGTGGTTAAAAACGTTGCGTTCAGCTCAGCTGCAGGTGACCCAAATTCTGATATGGGCATGAGATGAGCAATTATATGGATGCTGTTTTTATTTTATTTTTGGGCATACTGGTCTTTTGCTAAGACAGGACTATGATGGTTGAATAATTGTACGTGCTGAGGAGGGAGGGGGAGCATTGGGTTCTGGGAATACTCAAGGGGGGAAAGGTAGATATCGCATGTAGGGAAGACTGGCAGGGACGGAAGTGTGTGGGGATGTACGGGAGGGGGATGAATGTGTGTGTGTGGATGGGGGGGGGAGAGGGGAGTGAGGAGGGGTAGGATGGGCGAAGGGGAGAGGGCGGTGGGGGGGAGGGTGGAAGGTAGGGAAGAAGGGAGGCAGTGGGGGCTGACCGATAATGTGGTTGAGAAATGTGTGTGAGGAGTACCTTGTATGCAAATACCAGTGATACAGTCTCACGCAGGGCGGCTCTGCTGGGAAGTCGCCCTGGGAAGATGCGTAAAGATTTACTCGATCAGAGGCAGCTGCGGGGACACATGGGATGGCTAACCTGCGAGTAGCCACGTTAAATGTAGACGGCATACACTCGCCTACCAAGAGATCCAAACTATTAAAATACAGTAAGCACATGAAAGTAGATGTTTTGCTCCTTCAGGAAACCCATCTCTCGCAAAAAGAGCATATCAAGCTTCAACAAGGGTGGGTGAGGGAGATGGTATCTGCCTCATTCAACAGCAGGCAAAGGGGGGTGGCTGTTTTGATTAGTAAGGAGTTGGACCATACTAGGCATAAGATAATACAAGATCCGGAGGGATGGTTTGCTGTGTGTGTGGGTGTTCTGCAGGGCAGTCAAGTGGCATTGTGCTCAGTCTACGCCCCCAATGTGTATTCACAAAAATTCTTCTCTTCCCTAATAGCGGTTCTGGCTCCCCTGAAGGACTGGTGGTAGGGGGGGATTTTAATATCACAGCAGATCCCCTTGTTGATTGCAATCCCCCGAAAAAACGACCTAAGGGGAGGGACGAGGAGTGGGACTTTTACAGCACGAATTGGGGCTAGTGGATATATGGAGAGCACTGCACCCGGACGAGAAAGACTTCACCTTTTACTCCCATGTACAGTGGGGGAAATAAGTATTTGATCCCTTGCTGATTTTGTAAGTTTGCCCACTGACAAAGACATGAGCAGCCCATAATTGAAGGGTAGGTTATTGGTAACAGTGAGAGATAGCACATCACAAATTAAATCCGGAAAATCACATTGTGGAAAGTATATGAATTTATTTGCATTCTGCAGAGGGAAATAAGTATTTGATCCCCCACCAACCAGTAAGAGATCTGGCCCCTACAGACCAGGTAGATGCTCCAAATCAACTCGTTACCTGCATGACAGACAGCTGTCGGCAATGGTCACCTGTATGAAAGACACCTGTCCACAGACTCAGTGAATCAGTCAGACTCTAACCTCTACAAAATGGCCAAGAGCAAGGAGCTGTCTAAGGATGTCAGGGACAAGATCATACACCTGCACAAGGCTGGAATGGGCTACAAAACCATCAGTAAGACGCTGGGCGAGAAGGAGACAACTGTTGGTGCCATAGTAAGAAAATGGAAGAAGTACAAAATGACTGTCAATCGACAAAGATCTGGGGCTCCACGCAAAATCTCACCTCGTGGGGTATCCTTGATCATGAGGAAGGTTAGAAATCAGCCTACAACTACAAGGGGGGAACTTGTCAATGATCTCAAGGCAGCTGGGACCACTGTCACCACGAAAACCATTGGTAACACATTACGACATAACGGATTGCAATCCTGCAGTGCCCGCAAGGTCCCCCTGCTCCGGAAGGCACATGTGACGGCCCGTCTGAAGTTTGCCAGTGAACACCTGGATGATGCCGAGAGTGATTGGGAGAAGGTGCTGTGGTCAGATGAGACAAAAATTGAGCTCTTTGGCATGAACTCAACTCGCCGTGTTTGGAGGAAGAGAAATGCTGCCTATGACCCAAAGAACACCGTCCCCACTGTCAAGCATGGAGGTGGAAATGTTATGTTTGGGGGTGTTTCTCTGCTAAGGGCACAGGACTACTTCACCGCATCAATGGGAGAATGGATGGGGCCATGTACCGTACAATTCTGAGTGACAACCTCCTTCCCTCCGCCAGGGCCTTAAAAATGGGTCGTGGCTGGGTCTTCCAGCACGACAATGACCCAAAACATACAGCCAAGGCAACAAAGGAGTGGCTCAGGAAGAAGCACATTAGGGTCATGGAGTGGCCTAGCCAGTCACCAGACCTTAATCCCATTGAAAACTTATGGAGGGAGCTGAAGCTGCGAGTTGCCAAGCGACAGCCCAGAACTCTTAATGATTTAGAGATGATCTGCAAAGAGGAGTGGACCAAAATTCCTCCTGACATGTGTGCAAACCTCATCATCAACTACAGAAGACGTCTGACCGCTGTGCTTGCCAACAAGGGTTTTGCCACCAAGTATTAGGTCTTGTTTGCCAGAGGGATCAAATACTTATTTCCCTCTGCAGAATGCAAATAAATTCATATACTTTCCAAAATGTGATTTTCCGGATTTAATTTGTGATGTGCTATCTCTCACTGTTACCAATAACCTACCCTTCAATTATGGGCTGCTCATGTCTTTGTCAGTGGGCAAACTTACAAAATCAGCAAGGGATCAAATACTTATTTCCCCCACTGTAGATACAGACTTTAAAACGTTCCTGAATGAAGAGTGGCAACACTATCTAAAAGACAACGACCCACAGGACATTGATCCAGTGGCGTACTAGGAAGCGGGAAAAGCTGTAATGAGGAGGAAAATCATAGAATATACGGCCCGTCTGCGGAAGAAGCGTGATGGGGAACTATTACCCTTGTTAAAACAATTACAGGACATGAGAGTGGGGTGCTTGCGGGGGGACCCGGTGGCTAAAGAAAGCTATAAAGATTTAAAAGTTAGAATCAATGATATACTGAACCAACGGGCCATGAGAGACATTCAAATATACAAACACAAACTTCATAGATGGGGAAATAAGGCTGTGAGGCTGTTGGCCACTTTGGTGAGGAATAGGCCTGCGAAACAAGTAATATCTAGTATAAAGTCACAGACAGGGACAAGGTGTGTTCAGGAATCTGAGATTCAAAAGGCGTTTGTGGAATTCTACAAAACACTATACAACACGGGTCAATGTGACACAGACAAACGCACAGAGTTTTTTCAGGGACTCTGACTCCCGACATTGACCCCCGACCAGTTAACCGTATTGAATGCCCCCATACAAGGAGGGGAAATCCAGGTCACCATTAAGAGACTCAAGCTAGCTAAGACGCCTGGCCCGGATGGGCTGGGACCGGAATTCTACAAAACATTGGGAGTTAATATATTGGGCCAGGCGCTGCTCACCCTGGGACAATCTGCAGGCAGCTTGACACATGCAACCATAGTGGTCCTACCAAAACCAGGCAGGGACAAAGAACAGTTGGGCTCGTATAGACCGATTTCCCTCTTGAACCAAGATATCAAGATGTTCGCTAGCATTTTGGCATCCAGACTGGGACGGGTTCTCCCCTCTCTGGTTCATAAAGACCAATCTGGATTCATTCCAGGCAGGTATGCCTCTACGAACATACTGAGGGTCTTAAGTGCAATCCAAGCTAGAGGGGGGGAGGGCTGGGGACGAGATTATAGCGAGCCTCGACGCAGAAAAAGTGTTTGACAAAATACTCTGGGATCATCTGTTCTGGATTTTGCCACAATTTGGTATATTTGGTGATTTCTTGACAGGGGTAAGTAACCCTACAGCACAGATAATGATAAATGGGGAATTATCGGGTACGTTCAGGTTGGAAAGGGGTACAAGACAGGGCTGCCCCCTATCCCCCATGCTATTTGTTCTAGCTCTAGAGCCCCTAGCATGCAAAATTCGACAGATGATGGACCTTCAGGGGGTACAGGTAGGAGCTCATGAATACAAAATCAATTTGTTCGCAGATGACGTTGATTTATTTGGGACATGCGACGCGGGGTTTACCCCTACTTATTGATTTAATCCAACAATTTGGGTCCTTCTCTGGCCTCAAGATTAACTTTGAAAAATCGGAGGCTATGGCGCTCTCTCGAGATTGCGCTTGCAAGAGATTGCCGGACTTCCCACTCATGTGGTCAAGAGGCCCAATGAAATATTTAGGAGTTTACCTACATTTAGAACATACTTTAATGTACAAGTGGAATGTCAGTGACAGGTTGGAGACAATTAAGGGGCTGTGCCACAGATGGAGGGAATACCCCATCTCATTTCTGGGTAGAGTGGCTCTGGTAAAGATGGTAATTTTCCCCAAGATATTGTATCCCTTGCAGATGTTGCCTTTATGAATAAAAGGAAAGGATGAGAGAGTTTTTCGGGGAGTAGTCTCTTCCTTTATTTGGGGAAATCGGCGGGCGCTCATTGGGTATAGCAAGCTGACAAGGGAAAGGACCGAGGGGGGGGGGGTTAAATTGCCAGAACTCAGATTATACAATGTAGCAGCAGCGCTACGATGGCTGCATGAAATGCACACAGGGGTGCAAGTTTTTGCCCCTACAGGCGTGTGGGAGCATGAAGCTAAGCCGTCCTCACTGTTCTCGGTTCTACATAATACTAAGCCCAAAAACAAGATATCTCCGCTCCTGAAGCCGTTAAGTATGGCCTGGCAGTGGTGGAGGGGAAAGGTGGGAGGGGCGGAAGGGGCTTCCCCCTTTTTGGAATTAAAGAATAACCCTCAGTTCCCTGCAGGGCAAGGGGGATCTCCCTTTCAGATGTGGAGTCAACTGTCTCTTAAGAGGGAGGTGTGACAAAACAGTGGGTTTGTGTAAGCCTGTAAACTTCTTGAAGTGTATTTCTCTAGTTTGGCCAGCAGGTGGTGCATGTTTTCTGTTAATGGAAACAAGGGAGAAAAAGGGGGGTCCACTCCTTCCACAAGAATGCAAGCAAAACAGACCAAGGGTGGAAGAAGACCAAGTCCAAATGACCAGTCCAAACAAAGATGCGAGAGCTTCAAACAAAGTTTATTGGGACCCTACACGGTCCGTGTTTCGGCAACAAGCCTTCTTCAGGGGTCTGCCTTAGCGATGGTTTTGTCCCTCCGTTCGGGAGGCCGGCCCCATGGCATAGTTTCTCCGGTGGTTTGGGCTGGTGATTTGGACTTGGTCTTCTTCCACCCTTGGTCTGTTTTGCATGTTTTCTGTTTAAAGCTGTTACAGAAAAGTGAGTGTTCCTCCTTTAGTTTAACACAAAGAGGATGACCAGTTATATTCTATAACCTATGAGCAGCTATATTTCCTGTACTCACCAGGCACTATTCAGGTAGTAAGCAAATGTTTAGATAGTTTTATAATTGATCCATATTCAGTTTCCTGATTGCTGATTTGCACCTTTTTTGTTTCACTGTTCTAATTTTTCATGACAATAAACTTTCTTTAGTTTATTGCCTCTGCTTGACTGGATTGACTGAGAATCCTGGTGGTTTGTGTGTTGGGTCTGTGAGTGTGGCCCCAGTAACCTAGAAATCATTGGGAATTACCTTAAGAGCGGGAGACTCGCCCAGAGGCGGTTGGGACCCAGTTGGTGGGAGGAGGGTGCAAGTGTAAAGCACAGGTGTAGGTGAACCTGAGCTGTGCTAGGGCCCTCTTGGTGGCCACAGGGTTAGCCCCAGGTGGGTGGCTAGGCGTTTTGTGACAATATCTGTGAGTGATTGTATTCTGCTTGAGTGTATGTCTCTTGGTGCTTTCCTGTTTAGTTTTGTATTTTCTGCCTGTTTTATGATATACTGTGCCTAAACCTCTTATAGATTATGCAGTATAGCAAGGTTTAATAAGCAATTTGAGTACAGGACCTGGTTTTGTAACAGGATACCTATGAAAATAGTTTACAAAAGGCCTCTCTTAAACTTGTTTGTAAATGCTACATAAGCATCTCTGAGCCTTTAGCCACCCAGAACCGGTCCCAATGGAGCGTAAAGTCCAATGCACAAATGTACACCTGTTCCAAAGTTGGTGTAGATAATTTGCACATATGCTAACATTTTATAAAATGCTCAAGTACATCCCAACTCAGACTCAGCTCTACCTAAACTATGGCCTACAGAATGCCTATACCCAAACTATAGCTACATGATGCAAGATTCCATATTAGGAGTCACCACCCAGGAAAAGGATCTAGGTGTCATCATTGATGATACATTGAAACCCTCTGCTCAGTGTGCAGCATTGGCTAAGAAAGGACATAGAATTATTAAGAAAGGAATGGAGAACAAATCTGAGATTATTATAATGCCTTTGTGTCGCTCCATGATGTGACCACATCTTGAATACTGTGTGCAGTTTTGGTCAGCACATCTCAAAAAAGATATATAAAAGGTACAGAGAAGGTCATTGAAAATGGAAAGATTAAAGAGGTTAGGGCTCTTCAGCTTGGAGAAGAGATGGCTGAGGGGGAGGGGAGGTATGATGGTGGAGTGGAAAGAGGTTAGGGCTCTTCAGCTTGGAGAAGAGACGGCTGAGGGGGAGGGGAGGTATGATGGTGGAGTGGAATGGGTACATAAGTACATAAGTAATGCCACACTGGGAAAAGACCAAGGGTCTATCGAGCCCAGCATCCTGTCCATGACAGCAGTCAATCCAAGCCAAGGGCACCTGACAAGCTTCCCAAACGTACAAACATTCTATACATGTTATTCCTGGAATTGTGGATTTTTCCCAAGTCCATTTAGTAGTGGTTTATGGACTTGTCCTTTAGGAAACCGTCTAATCCCTTTTTAAACTCTGCTAAGCTAGCCGCCTTCACCACGTTCTCCAGCAACGAATTCTAGAGTTTAATTATGCGTTGGGTGAAGAAACATTTTCTCCGATTTGTTTTAAATTTACTACACTGTAGTTTCATCGCATGCCCCCTAGTCCTAGTATTTTTGGAAAGCATGAACAGATGCTTCACATCCACCTGTTCCACTCCATTCATTATTTTATATACCTCTATCCTAATAATACCCAACATTCTATTTGCTTTCCTAGCCGCAGCAGCACACTGAGCAGACGGTTTCAGTGTATTATCGACGACGACTCCCAGATCCCTTTCTTGGTCCGTAACTCCTAACGTGGAACCTTGCATGACGTAGCTATAATTCGGGGTTTTTTTCCCCACATGCACTTACTCACATTAAACGTCTGCCATTTAGCCGCCCAGTCTCCCAGTCACGTAAGGTCCTTCTGTAATTTTTCACAATCCTGTTGCGAGTTAACGACTTTGAATAACTTTGTGTCATCAGCAAATTTAATTACCTCGCTAGTCACTGCCATCTCTAAATCATTTATAAATATATTAAAAAGCAGCGGTCCTAGCACAGACCCCTGAGGAACCCCACTAACTACCCTTCTCCATTGTGAATACTGCCCATTTAACCCCACTCTTTGTTTCCTATCCTTCAACCAGTTTTTAATCCACAATAGGACATTTCCTCCTATCCCATGACCCTCCAATTTCCTCTGTAGCCTTTCATGAGGTACCTTGTCAAACGCCTTTTGAAAATCCAGATACACAATATCAACCGGCTCCCCTTTGTCCACATGTTTGTTTACTGCTTCAAAGAGTTGAAGTAAATTGGTCAGGCACACAATTTACCCACACAAAAGCCGTGCTGACTTGGTCTCAGTAATCCATGTCCTCGGATGTGCTCTGTAATTTTGTTTTTGATAATAGCCTCTATCATTTTCACCGGCACCGACGTCAGACTCACCGGTCCATGATCTCCCCTTGAACCTTTTTTAAAAATCGGCATTACGTTGGCCACCCTCCAATCTTCCGGTATCACGCTCGATTTTAAGGATAAATTGCATATCACTAACAGTAGCTCCGCAAGCTCATTTTTCAGTTCTATCAGTACTCTAGGATGAATACCATCCGGTCCAGGAGATTTGCTACTCTTCAGTTTGCCCCATTACATCCTCCAGGTTTACCGTGAAGTCAGTAAGTTTCTCCGACTCGTCCGCTTGAAATACCATTTCCGACACCGGTATCCCACCCAAATCTTCCTCGGTGAAGACCGAAGCAAAGAATTCATTCAATCTCTCCGCTACGTCTTTATCTTCCTTGATCATCCCCTTTACCCCTTGGTCATCCAGCGGCCCAACCGATTCTTTTGCCTGCTTCCTGCATTTAATATACCGAAAAAATATTTTGCTATGTTTTTTTGCCTCTAATGCTATCTTTTTTTTGTAATCCCTCTTGGCCTTCTTTATCTGCGCCTTGCATTTGCTTTGACACTCCTTATACTGCTTCTTGTTATTTACAGACGGTTCCTTCTTCCATTTTCTGAAGGCATTTCTTTTAGCCCTAATAGCTTCCTTCACCTCACTTTTCAACCATGCCGGCTGTCTTTTGGAGTTCCATCTTTCTTTTCTAATTAGTGTAATATGTTTGGCCTGGGCCTCCAGGATGGTATTTTTGAACAGCGCCCATGCGTGTTGTACAGTTTTTACCCTCTCAGTTGTCCCCCTAAGTTTTTTTTCCACCGTTCTTCTCATTTTATCATAGTCTCCTTTTTTACAGTTTAAACGCTAACGTATTTGACTTCCTGTGTATAGTTACTTCAAGGTTGATATCAAAACTGATCATATTATGATCACTGTTATCAAGCGGCCCCAGTACCATAACGTCCCTCACCAGATCATGCGCTCCACTAAGGACCAAGTCTAGAATTTTTCCTTCTCTCGTCGGCTCCTGCACCAGCTGCTCCATAAAGCTGTCACTGATTTCATCAAGGAATTATACCTCTCTAGCGTGTCCTGATGTTACATTTACCCAGTCTATATTTGGATAATTGAAGTCACCCATTATTTTCACATTGCCCATTTTGTTTGTGTCTCTGATTTCTTTTATCATTTCTGCGTCTACCTGCTCATCCTGGCGAGGCGGACGGTAATACACTCCTTTCACCGTCCTTTTCCTTTTCTACATGGAATTTCAACCCACAATGATTCAAAGGTGTGATTTGTTTCCTGCTGAATTTGTAATCTATCTGAGTCAAGGCTCTCATTAATACACAATGCTACCCCTCCACCAGTCCGGTCCACCCTATCACTACAATATACTTTGTACCCCGGTATGACAGTGTCCCACTGGTTGTCCTCCTTCCACCAGGTCTCAGGAATGCCTATTATATCCAATTTTTCATTTAGTGCAATATACTACTACTTAACATTTTTAAAGCGCTACTAGGGTTACGCAGCGCTGTACAGTTTAACAAAGAAGGACAGTCCCTGCTCAAAGGAGCTTACAATCTAATGGACAAAAATGTGCAGACAATCAAATTGGGGCAGTCTAGATTTCCTGAATAGAGGTATAATGGTTAGGTGCTGAAGGCGACATTGAAGAGGTAGGCTTTGAGCAAGGATTTGAAGATGGGCAGGGAGGGGTCTTGGCGTATGGGCTCAGGAAGTTTATTCCAAACATAGTCCAACTCTATTTCTTAGACTCCTAGCATTTGCATATAGACATTTCAGAGTATGTTTGTTGTTCCTATTTGCATGATGCTTAGTACTTGACATTACTGATTTGCCATCTTTTGTCTGATCTTTAGTTGTATTTAAGGGCACCTGGCCTACCACAGTCTGTTGTGCATCTCACTATCCAGAAGCCCTATCTTCCCTGTTTGTGAGGTATCCTTGCAAGATACCTTATCCCGAACCATGCGCTTTTGAGCGACTGTCGGCCTTCCCCCCCATTTCTAGTTTAAAAGCTGCTCTATCTCCTTTTTAAATGCCGTTGCCAGCAACCTGCCCTGGTTAAGGTGGTGCTCATCCTTTCGGAATAGGCTCTCCCTGCCCCAGAATGTTGCCCAGTTCCTAACAAATCTAAAACCCTCCTCCCTGCACCATCGTCTCATCCACGCATTGAGACTCTGGAGTTCTACCTGTCTCTTGGCCCTGCGCGTGGAACAGAAAATGTTACCCTAGAGGATCTGGATTTGAGCTTTCTACCTAAGAGCCTAAATTTGGCTTCTAGAACCTCTCTCCCACATTTTCCTATGTCATTGGTGCCCACATGTACCAAGACAGCCAACTCCTCCCCAGCACTATCTAAAATCCTATCTAGGTGACGCGTGAGGTCCGCCACCTTCGCACCAGGCAGGCAAGTCACCAGGCGATCCTCAAGTCCACCAGCCATCCAGCTATCTATATGCCTAATGATCGAATCACCAACTACAACGGCTGTCCTAACCTTTCCCTCCCGGGCAGCACTTGGAGACATATCCTCGGTGCGAGAGGATAGTAGATCCCCTGGTGGGCAGGTCCTGGCTACAGGAGTACTTCCTACTTCACCAGGGTGATGCTCTCCTTCTAGGAGACCTCCATCCTCCAAGGTAGCACAAGGGCTACCAGACTGGAGGTGGGACTTCTCTACAACATCCCTGTAGGTCTCCTCTATGTACCTCTCTGTCTCCCTCAGCTCCACCAAGTCTGCTACTCTAGCCCCAAGAGAACAGACATGTTCTCTAAGAGCTAGGAGCTCTTTGCATCGGGCACATACATATGACATCTCACCAACTGGGAGATAATCATACATGTGACACTCAATACAAAAGACTGGATAGCACCCCTCTCGCTGCTGGACTGCTGACTCCATCTTAGTGTTTTTGAGTTTTTCAATAATTTAAAACTTGCTGCAGTATTAAGGATATTAGCCTAATATAAAAGTGTCTTTTAGTTTATATAGTATATTGTATGATTTATTTAGTGTTTCCTTCTTAGATGGTAATGACATTTATTTAAAACTCTGTAAGAGCACGTCTTGCTTGTTACCCTAATTACAATAACTTGAGTATAAATGAAGAGTTGTCCTAGGGGTGGGTGGGAAAACTAAACTAGATCCTGCAGTGCCTGTTAGATTCTATCTGTTAATGCTGTGGTACAAAGTTTTTAAAACTAAGTGGAAAAGACTATGTAGATTAGTTAAAATTTGCTTTTTATATTTTTATTTTGCCTAACACTAACCTACAATTCCTCCTTTAAACCCCAATCTTTGTTCACAAAGCACAAAGCAAGGTAGCGTTCACTTACCAGAGAAATGTCCTCTTCTCTCAGAACTTTTCAGAAAGAAAGTTCAGTGGGACCTTTCCTCTTTATATAGTTTTGAATCTAAGGGGCCTCTTTTAAACAGGCTCTTTGAAGCTGACTCAGCAACCTATGCAAGTATTCTACTTCCCCACACCTTAATTAACACTTAATTGAGGTTGCTGGATGAGCTACCTCTCCAGAAGCCAAGGAACAGAAAATAACTGCCTTTTAGAGCAAGAGTTTTTGGCTGTTTAGTTTCTACTTCTAGAAGAGATTTCAGTTTAAAACTATGGGAAAAATGCCTATTTCTAGAGAAAATTTCAGTTTAAAACTATGGGAAAAGGGTTTGTACACTATGAATCACTTGTTTACTCTGCAAAAATAAAAGAACTAGGCACAGACACCAGTTGAATACTTGCTATCACACTGACTTCATCATGAAAGTTCAGTAACCCTGACTTCTATTTTGTTGGCGATTTTGCATTGTTAAATATTTAGAGGCCATCCCTTTACTATTTTCGATGACCTTCTCTGTACCTTTTCTATTTCTTTTTTGAGTTGCGGTGAACAAAACTGCATACAGTGGGCTCTACATGCATGCAGCGCATGCCAAAACAAGACTACCACCAGACTAGCACGCCCCCATGGTGGTAATTTTGGATTTGGCACGCGCCCATACCTCCGGGACAATTTTTTTTAAATTTTATTTCCTACTGCACGTGGTCTTTCTGGTGTTTATCAGCATTTGGCATGCAACAACTGGTCACAGTGCGTGTATTCAGTGAGCCCTTACCACTAGATCAGTGGGCGGTGTTGGGGCTCAGGCCGTAAATAGGCATACGCTGGTTTCAGTTTTACCACAGGCTCTTTTTCTGGCTCATTGAAAAAAAGCCCTTTTCTCCTAGACGCGGTAAAAACTGGCCCGGTGCGCATCAAAAACCTGCAGCCACACTACCACAGGCCACTTTTTGCCACAGCTTAGTAAAAGGACCCCTTAATGAAGTGTTATTGGTACACATTTTTGATATTTTGTTAAATATGGAGTTTTCTTTAAGCCTGATGATGTTCCCCTACTGAGCTATGCACTGAAGTCGTCCCTTTTGTTTTTCCCTCCATATTTTTATGTATACCAATTGAGGGTTTGAGAGTGTTGGTGTGATTTTTAGTAGTAGTTTTTTTTTTTAATTCTTTTTTATTCTTTTCAAAAGTTAACAATTACATGCTTCTTTAAATCTCCATTATACACCACATTTGAATAAACTTCAAACATTTATAGTAACATCTTTTGCTTTTACCCCCCTATATCTCTCCTCCCTACCCTCCCCACCTGAGCAGTATAGTGTATAAACCCTCTATATTCCTCGCCATTGTTCTTATGGGTGCCATACTTTCTGGAACTTCTGGAGTTGTCCCTTGCGTAAAGCTGTTAATTTCGACGATTGGTAAAGATAAAGCATTCTGCCCTCCATCACTTGCATATTGGGAACCTCCTTCTGCCGCCAGGCTTTGGCCAGTGCCAATTTTGCTGCCCCAAAGAGATGGATGGCCAACCTGTGGCTATGTATCGGGGTCTTTCCCCGGTCGTACATGTAGTAAGCAATATATGGCTTGACATGAGTATTCTGTCTGTGTCATTTCTTGTCTTTCCTAAAATCTCTGTCCAGAATGCGCGGACCTTTGGGCATTCCCACCAAATGTGCCAAAATGTTCCTCGCTCTCCACACTCTCTCCAGCAATCTGTTGAGATTTGTGGATAGAATTTTTGCAATCTGACCGGGGTATAGTACCATCTATATAAAATTTTGTATCCAGTTTCTACTAGTGGCTGGGCAACGGACGGTTTCAGCAAATGTCTAAAACTACTTGTCCACCACTCTCTTGTGTATTGTGTCTGAAGCATTTCCTCCCAACGCCCCGTTTAAAAAGTCTTGTGGCGAGGAGAGAAGCAGCAGAGCTTTATAGAGTCGGGTTATGCTACCCCTTCCACCTCCGCCTCTAATAGCCCGTTCCATCCCTGTTTCTGCCAATTCCAGCTCATCTCGTGCTCGTCTAAGAATATAGTTCCTTAGGCAGATATAGTATACTAATTCTCTATCCCCTAGATCATATTCTTCCTGCAGGTCCTCAAAAGCTTTTATTTCTCCATTAACCCAGATCTGCCCCAGAGTGCGCAGCCCTTTCTTTGCCCATATCAGGTACATATTCTCTTCTTTTCCTAGGGGAAAACCCGGTGCCCCCCTTATAGCCATCTGCAGGTAGTATTTTCCCGGGAAAATGTTTTTCCTTATTTGCAACCAGGTGTTTAATATATGTTGGAGGCTCACCGGGGCCCTCCCTATCGCATCTAATAACTCCTTCCCCGAGCTCCATAGAATATCGCTCAAATATCTGGTGCCCATCCACGCTCTTTCCCAGTGCAGCCATTTTTTGGTATTCTGCGGGGCCCACTCCGTTAAGACTCTAAGCTGCGCTGCCTGGTAATATAAGTAAAAATTGGGGACTCCCATGCCACCTGTAGCTGGGCTTTGATACATCATGCTTCTACGTACCCTAGGTGGTCTTTTCCTCCAGATGTAGGCAAACATTTTTTTTATTTAGTTGTTGAAAAAAAGCCCGAGGAATCGGTAATGGGAGTGCCAAGAAACAAGTACAGTAATTTCGGCAGGAGCATCATTTTTATGGCATGGATTCTACCCGTCCATGATATGGTGAGTCCCTCCCATCTATCCAAGTCTTCAAACATCTCCTTTATCTTTTTTGGAAAATTCTCCTGATATAAATTCTCTATTCTAGGGGTTATCATTATTCCCAAGTATCTTATTGCTTTGGTTGCCCAGTGGAATGGATACAGTTCCTTCAACATCTTAGCTTCTCTTTGAGGCATGGTGTGGTGATATTAAGTATCTCCGATTTGTTTGCATTAATTTTAAAACCCGATAGCTTCCCATATTCCATTAATATATCCATAACCTGTTGGAGTGACCTTTTGGGTTGAGTCAATGTCATCAAAATGTCGTCGGCAAAGAGCATAATTTTATGCTCTTGTAGGCCTCTGACCACCCCCCTTATAGTCTCATGATCTCTGATCCTCTGAGCCAATAGCTCAATTGAGAGTACGAACAGCAGGGGCGACACCGCACAGCCCTGTCTTGTTCCTCTCCCAAGGCTTAACATTTTAGTGTGGGACCCATTAATTTTTAGTGTTGCCAAGGGGCTAGTATATAGTAAGCGCAGCCAGCTCAAGATTCTCCCCTCTAGTCCTATCTTTTCCAAGACTGCAAATAAAAAGGGCCATTCCATGCGGTCAAAAGCCTTTTCCGCGTCCACCGAGAAGAGAACGACCGACTCCCATTCATCCGTGGCCTGCTGGTTTACATGTAACAGGCATCGGATGTTGTCAAATGTCTGCCTGGTCATTATGTATTATTGCCAATAATTTGGTAAAGATTTTATAGTCGATATTTAACGGTGATATAGGCCTGTATGACCCACAGTGCAAGGGGTCTTTGCCCGGCTTCTGGATCAGAACTACCTCGACCACTCTCCAGGAGTAAGGCAATTCTCCTATTTCATCAAAGGAGGTAATCACCTTCAGCAGCAGCGGTGCTAGCCACTTGGCATAAAGTTTATAAAAGCGCGCAGGGAAGCCATCGGGCCCAGGTGCTTTGTTAGTGAGCAAGTTCGCTATCACCTTCTCTAACTCCTCAATTGTTATGGGATTAGACAGAGATTCTACCACTTCCTCTGAAAGTTCTGGAAGCTTTACCTCCTGTAAATATTGTACTATATCCTCCTGCGTTGGCTCCTGCTCCGATTTATATGTTTGGGCATAATCCCAAAACATTGTCTGTATCCCCTCTTCATGGGTGACTAGCTGCCCCGTGGTGGTGGTATATACGCCAGAGATATAATTTCGCTGGGACTGCTTTTTTAATTTATGTGCTAACAGTCTACTGGCTCTATTCCCAAACTCAAAGCGTTCTTGCTGTACCTGCTGCATCTGTACTGCTATCTCTGCCAGCTGTATGTCATTTAGCTGAGCTCTGTATTGTAGATCTTGCAATTTCTTTTTATCTGTTGGGTTTGCTTTATGTGCCCGTTCACTGGTCTCTATTTTCCCTCTATTTCATCCTCTTTTTCTGCTTGACCCTTGTTAATATGGGCCTGAAGGGCGATAAGTTGGCCTCTCAGTACTGCTTTCATTCCCTCCCATACACTCGCTGGGTGTACCTCTCCCATGTCGTTAAACTTTATATACTCGGCGATATATTTTTCAATCTCGATTACATTTTGTGGATTTAATAATATGGCTTCATTTAATCTCCACCCTTTCCGCCCTTTCTGCTTAATACCTGGTTGCAGAGTCAGCACTACCAACGAGTGATCCGACCAACTACATGGTTCAATCTTCACCTGAATTATTCTACCTCTTACCGTCACATCACCCAGCCAGTAATCTATTCTCGAATAGGTATTGTGTTTAGGGGCATAGTGAGTGAAATCTCCCCCCCCCCCCCCCCCCCCCCCCCCCCATGGTCTTCCCGCCAAAGATCCATCAGCCCCCACCGTGCTAACCAAGCTTTAAAGGCCGCCCTGTCACCCCTGGCATATCGCACAGCCCCGCCTGAGTTGTCCAGACGGGGATCAACCGTCAGGTTAAGGTCTCCCCCCACTATCAATTGGCCCTTGACATGCTTCTGTAGAACCTGCTCCAGTTCCTCCAAGAATAGCTTTTGACCATCATTAGGTGCATAAATACATAACATAGTATAATACACATTGTGCAAAGAGACTCCCAACAGTAAATATCTGCCCATTTTATCCTTCACTGTATTATGCACTACCCAGGGTTGCGATCTGGATAACGCAATCTGAGCCCCCTTCTGTTTTTTGTTCTCAGTGGTGGAAGCGCAGTGCATCATTGGATAGTGCTTGTGTCTGACTAGATGTTCATGTTTTCTTTTAAGATGTGTCTCCTGAAGAAACACCACATCCGCTTTTTGGCGTATCATTTCCCTAAACACCTGCTGCCTTTTTTGCGGGGTATTCAGCCCTCGCACATTTATAGTAACATTTAAGCATAATAATGTATTGATATATTGACTACGGTTTCTGTACCCATACCCAGTGCTGAGGTGGTTCTCTTTACCCCCCTCCCAAACATCCCTTTCTCCTTCCCCCCCCCCCCCCCCCCAGGCCAAAGCCTCTTCCCCCCCTCAGTACTTCCTCCCCCCATTCCCTTCCCTTACCCTCTAACCATAGCACCTTTGCCAGAATCCGGTCGGTGCTTTAGCAGAGGAATGTGACCCCCCTTGCCCCTAATCAAGCATTATGTCTTTCAAATTATAGTCCTTGTCTATTAACCATATTGCAAACAAAGAATTTGGGAAAAGGTCCCATATCAACTATTTAACCAAAGTCAATCACCAACCAACAAACCAACTCAGCTTGCCATTGCTGGGGTCTCTGCAGGGCTGCCACAATATCGCCATGTCTCCCAGCCGAGCACTCCGAATAACCTCAGGTGGCTCTGGGGCGTTTTTCAGGTGAGACGCCCTGCTGATTTCTGGCGCTGCAGGCGACTGTGTCCCACCCGTTGCCATTTCAGATGGGTTCTCGGTCCAGCTGCTGGCTGGGATGTCCTTGCTGTAGAAGGCGTGGCCATCTGCGGTTCCCCCTGGAGTATTTCTTGTGCTTCTGCCACCAATTTAATTTGGTGTTGCTTGCCATCTTTGTAAAATACGAGCGCAAATGGGTGTCTCCACCTGTATCGAATCCCCATTTCTCTGAATTTAGCTGTTACCGGCTTTAGATCCGCTGTGTGCTTCAAGGTGGCAGCCGCCAGATCCTGGTAGATTTCCACCTGATAGGAGTCCCATTTGAAGTTGTTTGCTCATCTCGCTGCAGTTAGCACTCGCTCTTTCAATTTAAAATCTTGAAAGCAAACTATTATGTCTTTTGAGAGATTTCTTCTGTAGCCCCCAGAGCCCGATGCGCTCGTTCTAGGATAATTTTCTCTGGTGGAACCGGCTCATCCGTATCCACTAGCAGTGAGCTTGCAATTTGTTGGGCCACTGATTCACTATTTTGGTACGTTGGAGGCCACGAAAACGGAGTTTATTGCGTCTGCTCCTATTTTCAAGATCTTCAAGCTTATCTGAAATTAGCTGCTGCCCCAGGCACTCATCAGCCATCTGCCTTTCTAGGGATCCGAGTGTCTCTGTATGTTCCTCAGTTCGGCCCTCCGCCTCCTCCATTCTGTGTCCTAGCTCAGAAATCTCACCTCTTAAGTCAGCTCCCAGGGTTGCGAGCTCAGATCGCATCGCTTTTTAATCTGATCGGATTTCTTGTATCCAGGCGCATAACTCCGGCTGCTACAGGTTCTCCTCGGTCCTGCATTAGAAAAAGGTCCCCTGAGGGCTGCAGTTCCGCCATTGCCTGCTCCACGCTAGCTTCATCCGCTCGGGCTGCCATGTTTTTTTTCGTCCTGTCTTGCTCAAATGTGAATTGTGACAGGTCAACCGGCTCCACCCGCTTCTGCATGCTCGCCCTGGGATCTCACCAGTCTGCTATTACTCTCGCTGGTCTCAGTTGGTGCCGCTTATATCTGAGGATCGCCAAATCGCTATTTATTGCTGTGGGCGCTCGGGAGAACGGCGATTAGGCTACCATGCTCTCCGATGACGTCACCATTTTTGACTGTTTTCACCTTCTTTAGTTTTATACATACCATAATAGTAATACAAGCTACAGAGATATGGGAACCGGTCAGGGAAACTTTTAGCGCGGCTAATTAAAAACTGGGGGGGGCCTAGGTCAGTTGCAGCACTTAAGGACCCGCAAGGGAAAATAATTTCAGATCAGAAAGGCATCGGGAAAATGTTCACCGATTACTTTGCTAATCTATACTCGGTAGAGCAGGGGCCGGTAAATAGGCACCTTTCTGAGTACCTTAAGAAAGCAGGCCTGGCTCAGATATCCCAGGAAGGGCAAGAAGGGCTAAACAGTCCAATAACACTGTTAGAGGTACAGAAGGTAGTTAAATCCTTAAAACGGTACTCAGCGCCAGGACCAGACGGATATTCTGGGGAATACTATAAAATGTTGCCCCCAGATGCATTAGCATCCCTGCTGGAATATCTTGAAGAGATAGTGGGAGCTGGGGAATTTCCTTTGCATACAAATGCGGCGCTTATTACAATGATCCCCAAACCTGGAAAGCCGGCAGATGAGGTGGGCTCTTATAGGCCAATTTCACTGCTAAATTTAGACGTGAAGTTGTTAGCTAAGATTCTGGCAGAGAGACTGGCCCAGTGGTTACCTACACTTATAGGCCCGGAACAGGTGGGGTTCGTGCGGAGGCGACAGACAACACATAATGTTAGGAAGCTACTACTCGCAATAGCCTCATGTCATAACAAGGGAGAGCCTGCAATGGTGATAAGTTTGGACGCGGAGAAGGCCTTTGACCTTGTAAGGTGGGACTTCCTATTTGCAACATTAGAGAAAATGGGCATACAGGGCTGGTTTGTGCAGGCGGTTAAGGCACTATACCGCAACCCAAAGGCGAAGGTGATAGTGAATGGGATCAGTGAAGAGGAGTTTGTAATTGAGAGGGGGACAAGGCAGGGTTGCCCGTTGTCGCCCTTGCTCTTTATACTGGCGCTGGAACCACTGTTGAGAGTGGTGAAAGCTACAAAGCAAATTGAGGGTGTAAAGATGGCAACACATGAGGTGAAGATCTTAGCATACGCAGATGATCTGATGGTAACTTTAACAAATCCAGATCAATCGTTAGAAGTACTGCTGGAGAGTATAGATCAATATGGTCAGATATCAGGGTTCAAACTAAACAAAGCCAAGTCCTACGTTCTTACATTGGGCCCAGAGACGCCATCAGTCGCGGGTGGGACTATGTCACTGCAGAGAGCGACAGAAACAATTAAATACTTAGGAGTACATATTCCCTCAGACCTCACAAAACTATATGAACAAAACATACGTCGAATAGTTAAAGATACTGAGTTAAGTTTAGCAACATGGGCCTCTTTGCCGCTTTCCCTGAGGGGAAGAATAGCACTATACAACATGGTGATCGTTCCTAGATGGCTGTATGTGCTGCAGACAATACCAGTATATTTAAAAAGATCAGATGAGAAAAAATTAAATACACTGACACAGCGATTCCTATGGCGGGGAAAGAGGGCACGCTTACCAATAGAAACGTTGCAGATCCCGGTGGAGTATGGGGGGTTGGGACTGCTTAGCATAAGATATTTCAACGTGGCTTGCGGGTTAAGACACATAAATGATTGGTTCAGAGCCACTCAAGAATACTCCAATACAGACCTAGAGTTACAATTAACACCAGGGGTGCATTTTAGTAATTATTTACACGGGACCGGAGTCAGTATTCCAGCTGTATTGGGGGAAACTGGTATCATGCAGACGGCCAGAGCAGCGTGGAAATGGGTCTGCCGTATGCACCGGTTCGACCCAAAAGTAACACCATTCCTCCCTATATGTGATAATGTGGCGTTTGTCCCAGGGCAGTTGTACTCAGTCTTTCGCAGGTGGGAGAAAAAGGGAATAAAGTATGTATTGCAAGTGGTTACAGAGGAGGGACGCATTAAACCCTTCTCAGTTTTGAAAGAGGAATTTACATTGTCAGATACAGAGTTTTTTCATTATGCTCAGCTAAAACATTATGTGGCATCATTGCGTTGGGAGCACCTGGCGGAAGATGTTCAGGAGGAGCTCTCAGCAGCCCTTTCACTGGGATCACAACAGAAAGTGCCTTTGTCCTTTTACCATAGGCACATCAGAGACACAATGCCAGAACCAAACTATAAAAAATTGGAGACGGACTGGCAACAGGACTTAAAAGTTAATATAACATCAGAAATAATTAAGACATTTGTTTTGTCCATTTCCAGGCGCTCGGTCTGGGTGGGACATTGGGAACAACAATATAAGTTTGCTTTTCGTCTTTATATACCACCTCGACGAGCTTTTTACATGGGACTCTCGCCATGGGGAGAATGCCCTAAGTGCAGATCAGAAGGTGCAACACTGGGCCACATGTTTTGGTCCTGCCAAGGAATAAACAGATTTTGGAAAGTATTGACACAGAACATATCCACATTATGGCAGCAACAGTGGGAGTGTGAGCCATTGTTATTATTTGGTCAATTTAAAATCAGACACCCGATTCCAAAAGGATATAAAAGCTTCATCAACAAAGCGGTGGTGGTCGCTAGACAAGTCATACTGAAAGAATGGCTGACGCACAAAATTCCCACAGTACAGCAGTGGCGCATGCAGATGATACATTTGATGCGTATGGAAAAAATAGGAGTAAAAGACATGAATTCGACTGCAGGCGAAGAATTACAACAGATATGGTCCCCCTTCTGGAATACTTTGACAGCACCAGCCAGGAGCTACCTCCTGAATATATAGACTCTAAAGCATGGACGAGAGGGAGGGAGGGAGGGTTAGGGAGGTAGGTAGGAGATGGGGAGGGTTGGTACTAGGGGGGATGAGGAGTGAAGGGGTAGGTAACAAGGAAGGGGGGGGAGGGGGGGGAAAAAGAAACGTGTATAGGTAAAGGAATAGATAAGTTAAGATATGAGATAAAGTTGTATTATCGTTACAAGAATAAAATGTAGAATGGTGGCAAAGGGAGGGGGGGATGGGGAGAAAAAGATAAAAGACGAGAATATCCATAATTGGTTTACTTAGTGAGATAATTGTTAAATTGATGTTTTATTGATTATCTGTAAAATACTGACAATTGTCAAACTGAAGTTGATATGTTCTAATAAAAACAGAATTAAACATACATACCATAATAGTAATGAACTTCACTTCTAAGCCAGTACATGTGAATTATGATCTTGGTCTCTCAAGTAACTTTTCTTTGTGCCAACGAGAGCTGCTTTCTGGAGTTCAAAACATGTTGTGTATAGGCAACTTATCCAAGTGCATTTGGAAATTTCTTTTCAATCAGGTCTGTAGACCCCTATTTTTGTATCTTTCTGCCACGTTTTCTTTAGTCTGACTGCATCTCTTAATTGAGGGTCTTCTGCCTCTCCACCCGATTAATAGAATAATTGCTTGGACGCCTCTATTATAATCGGTGCCATTCTTGTGGTGGTCTCTGTTAACAATACATCTGGCTTCCTTGCATCCAGCTTTTTATCAGTTGGAATAGGGATGTCCTAAGAGATGCTGCTGGTTCTCTGCCAGGTCACTGACTTAGAAACTTTTTGAACTGGTATCCTTTTTTTTTTCCCCCTCGTTACTGTTGGAGTGGAAGGTGGAGGTATCACTGGCCCCTGACCTGGTATTTTAATGCTTTCTACCAGAGCTAACACATATATTGTTTCTTCAAATTCTGGTTTGCTCTATCACAGATACATTTTCTGATCTTCTTCTTCAGAGTGGAACAGCAGACCAAACCTCCAGAAGAAGACAGGCTCCAAGAGCTCAAGACTGTGACAGCAGAGACAGTGTAAGTTTGGATTATTTGAAAGTCTGTCTGTGTGATCCCTCTAGTGTTAGCTTCATTGTCTGTACTTATAATTCAGAGTTATTCTGTATGTGTATATAAATATGTAGTAGCAGAAGCACTTTGGGGCCGATATTAAGACCGCAGGAAGGAGTTCAGCTGTTGGCAGTCAGCCTGGATATTCAATGCTGGGTTATTTCTGGTGATCGGCATTGAATATGCGGTTTATTTTTAGCTGGTTTAAAGCTAACCAGCTAAGTCAATATTTGAAGATAGCTGGCTAACTTTAAACTAGCTAAAGATATACCTGCTATTTCCATATCATCAAGCTGATCAATCCATAGACTGGTGGGTTGTGTCCATCTACCAGCAGGTGGAGATAGAGAGCAAACTTTTGCCTCCCTATATGTGGTCATGTGCTGCTGGAAACTCCCCAGTATGTTCTCTATCTCAGCAGGTGGTGGTCACACACAGCAGCAGCTCTGGCTAGGCCTCCAAGCCTAATCCTTAGGTTTTGTTGAGGCCTGGGGTTGAGGGCTCTTTTGAGCAAGTGCAAACCTGGTGGTGCCAGGTCCCTCCTTTTCTCCCCCCTCCCGCTGGCTCCGTTTAAAAAAAAAATATATATATATTTTTAAACGTCTTTAAAGGCGTTTAATTCGACGTTTCTTTAAACGTTCATTGCAGCTACTCACTGGGACACCAGTTCGTTACAGCTCTGAGCGGCAAGCAGGTAATTTTACCTTTTTATAGCGGGCAGGGGGTTCCCCGATTCTTCTCCTCGTGGCAATGGCGTCGGAGGGCGAGGGCGCAAAGGGTCGCTCCCCGGATCGCTGGAGCGCTTCTAGAGGGGATGCGGGGGTTTTACAACCTGATTCGCCCTTGATGGGTGATAGTTTAGTGACCGATGAATGTCCCGGTCGTTCCTCCGGCATGGCGGTTTTTTCCCGCCATAAACGCCCATCCCCCGCTCCTCGCCTCCGCCATCTTGGCCGGCCACGCGGCTCGGACGGCTTCTTCGGGGCCGCCCTTGAGGTGGGAGACATTAATGCCATGAACGCCCTTAATTTGGGCGACGGCACAAAAGCGGCTAAAGTTAAGCGCCGTTCTTCCCGCGCGGCTCCTTCACGGAGTTTCGCGCCGGACGCCATTTTGGATGCGCAGCATGTCTCTCCCCCGCTATTGCGAGCGCCGGTTGAGAGTGCGTCTAGGGCTGTTGCCCAGGCTGCGGAAGTGCACAGTCTGGGGGGTTTCTCCCCCGAGTTTGTTTTGCTGCTGCATCAGGCTTTCCTCATGCAAAACGCTGCCCCTGCTCCCTCTTCTGATAAAGAGGTTGAGGTTCCCAGAGGTAAACGCCCTCGGGTTGATTTCCAGGCCTTGGAGGACTTTTGTCTCCTCCGATGTAGATGAGGGCAGCGTGTCTGAGGTCTCCCAACGATCCTTTGCGGATTCCTTGGAGGAGATAGATCCCCGCTCGGCTGGAGCGGATGACCCCTCTGCAGCGCGGCTTTTTAGCCCAGAGGATTTGCCCAACCTGTTGTTACAGGCCATGGACACTTTGAAGATTTCCTCTCCGGAGGACGTCTCTCCCTCAGCCCCTGTTGGCTCTGCCATTATGCTGGGGACGAAGCGCCCGCCTAGAACCTTCCACGTGCATGATGCCATGCACACCTTAATTGCGGCTCAATGGGATGTCCCGGAAACGAGCCTTTAAAGTGGCTAGGGCTATGTCCCGCCTCTATCCTTTGGCTGTGAGTGAACGTGAGGCCTATCTGTGGCCTACCGTGGATTCTTTAATCACTGCGGTGACTAAGAAAACGGCGTTGCCGGTGGAAGGTGGCACGGCCATAAAGGACGCCCAAGACAGAAGATTGGAGGCGGCCTTAAGGTCGTCCTTTGAGGCAGCTGCTTTAAGTTTGCAGGCCTCAGTTTGCGGCTCCTATGTGGCCAGGGCGTGCCGGACTATGGTGCAGCGGGCTTCCCCCTCGGATCATTCCTTGAGGGCTGATTGGCCGGCCCTGGAATCGGGCTTAGCCTATTTGGCAGACTTGCTGTATGATGTCTGGAGAGCCTCAGCTAAAGGCATGGCTCAGACAGTCTCTGCGCGGCGGTGGCTTTGGCTGAAACATTGGTCTGCTGACCACGCCTCTAAATCCCGCCTGGCTAGATTGCCTTTTAAAGGCAAGCTGCTCTTTGGGGTCGAGCTGGACAAAATCGTGACCGATCTCGGCACGTCTAAGGGCAAGAAATTACCAGAGGTCAGGGCTCGGGTTAGTACTCGTCCCGATACCTCCAGAGGACGGTTGCAGGAAGCCCATCGGTACCGCCCGGGCAAGTCGGGTTCCTCTGCCCCCTCTTCCTTCAAGAGGAATTTCTCCCCCAAGCAGCATTCCTTTCGCAGAGACCGCCGTCCCGGAGGTGCTCCCTCCGGTCCTCCCCCAGGGTCTCGTACCCAATGACGGGGCCTTGGTCCACGCCCCAGTGCAGATTGGAGGACGGCTGTCCTCATTTCTGGGCGAGTGGACCACTATAACTTCAGACGCGTGGGTGCTGGAAGTCATCAGAGACGGCTACAAGCTAGAGTTCTGCCAACCCTTAAGAGACGGGTTTGTACTCTCTCCCTGCAAGTCTCCGGTCAAGCTGTGGTAGTGCAGCAGACCTTGGACAACCTGATCCGCCGGGGTGCGGTCGTTCCGGTGCCAAAAAATCAGATTGGCAAGGGACGTTACTCCATTTCCTTTGTGGTTCCAAAGAAAGGAGGTTCTGTCCGGCCTATCCTCGACCTCAAAGGGGTCAATCGGGCCTGGAAGTGAGGCACTTTCGCATGGAGACTCTCCGCTCTGTTATAGCGGCAGTGAAGGCAGGAGAGTTCTTGGCTTCCTTGGACATCAAGGAAGCGTACCTGCATATTCCCATCTGGCCTCCTCTCCAACGCTTTCTGCGTTTTACAGTCCTGAGACGACACTTCCAGTTCAGAGCCCTCCCTTTCGGGTTGGCTACTGCTCCGCGGACCTTTTCCAAAGTAATGGGGGTCATAGCAGCCTTCCTGCTAAAGGAAGGAGTACAAGTCCATCCTTATCTGGACGACTGGTTGATCCGAGCCCCCTCTTATGCAGAGTGCGGCAAAGCTATGGACCGGGTAATTGCTCTTTTGAGCTCCCTGGGATGGATCATCAACTGGAAGAAGAGCCAGCTGCGCCCGACTCAGTCCCTGGTGTATCTGGAAGTTCGATTCGACACTCAAGTGGGCAGAGTGTTCCTGCCAGACAATCGGATTGTCAAGCTTCAGGCTCAGGTGGACTAGTTCCTAGTAGCCTCTCCTATTCGGGCTTGGGACTACGTGCAGCTGTTGGGCTCTATGACGGCCACAATGGAAGTAGTGCCCTGGGCCAGGGCTCATATGAGACCACTACAGCTATCTCTGCTGCTGCGCTGGACTCTGATGTCGGAGGATTATGCTGTGCGCCTTCCCGTGGACCCAGCAGTGCGCAAGGCGCTGAGCTGGTGGACGCAGACAGACAAGTTGTCTGCAGGATTGCCTCTGGTGACCCCGGAGTGGATTGTCGTCACGACAGACGCCTCTTTGATGGGCTGGGGAGCCCACTGCTTGGGAAGGACAGCGCAGGGGCTCTAGTCTCCTGCAGAGGCAAGTGGTCTATCAACCTCCTGGAACTCAGAGCCATTCGGTTGGTGTTATTGGAGTTCATCCCGGTACTGGTGTTGAAGCCTGTACGGGTCCTGTCGGACAATGCCACGGCTGTGGCCTATATCAACCGCCAGGGAGGTACCAAGAGCGCCCCTCTAGCCAAGGAGGCTATGAGTCTTTGCCAGTGGGCGGAAGCGAACCTGGAGCAGCTTTCAGCGGCCCACATTGCCGGAGTCATGAATGTCAAGGCGGACTTTCTCAGTCGCCATACCTTGGAGCCCGGAGAGTGGCAACTATCTGCTCAGGCGTTCTTGGACATCACGAAGCGCTGGGGCCAGCCGAGCCTAGATCTGATGGCGTCATCGGCCAATGGCCAAGTGCCGCGCTTTTTCAGCAGAGGACGGGACCCTCGATCCCTGGGAGTAGATGCTCTTCTCCAACAGTGACCGACACAAGAGCTCCTCTATGTGTTCCCGCCCTGGCCCATGTTGGGCAGGGTGCTAGACCGGGTGGCAAAGCATCCCGGCAGGGTAATCCTGGTGGGTCCGGATTGGCCCAGACGTCCCTGGTATGCGGACTTGTTCAGGCTCTCAGTCGACGATCCTCTGCGGCTGTCAGTGGAGCAGGGCCTGTTACATCAGGGTCCCGTGGTGATGGAGGATCCCTCTCCCTTTGGTCTTACGGCCTGGCTATTGAGCGGCAGCGTCTGAGGAAGAAGGGCTTCTCAGACAAGGTCATCGCCACTATGCTGAGAGCGAGGAAGCGCTCTACTTCTACTGCTTACGCCAGGGTTTGGCGTATCTTTGCAGCATGGTGTGAAGCAGGCTCACTTTCTCCCTTCACTGCTCCAATTTCTTCAGTGTTGGCGTTCCTGCAAGAAGGTCTGGAGAAAGGCCTGTCGCTCAGTTCCCTTAAAGTCCAGGTAGCGGCTCTGGCTTGCTTCAGGGGCCGCCTGAAGGGTGTTTCCCTGGCTTCGCAGCCAGATGTGGTGCGCTTTCTCAAGGGAGTTAATCACCTGCGCCCTCCTCTGCACTCAGTGGTGCCTGCGTGGAATCTCAACCTGGTGCTAAGAGCATTGCAGAAGCCGCCTTTGGAACCCTTGTCGAGGGCATCTCTGAAAGACCTGACGTTGAAAGCAGTCTTTTTGGTGGCTATCACTTCAGCCAGAAGAGTTTCCGAGCTCCAGGCGCTCTCATGTCGAGAGCCTTTTCTGCAGTTCACTGAGGCAGGAGTGACTATTCGCACAGTGCCTTCCTTCCTGCCCAAGATTGGTTCTCGCTTCCATGTGAATCAGCAGCTCTGTCTCCCTTCCTTTCGTAGGGAGGACTACCCAGAGGAGTACTCTGCTCTTAAATATCTGGATGTGAGACGAGTCATCATCAGATACTTGGAAGTGACCAATGATTTCCGGAAATCGGATCATCTGTTTGTCCTGTTTGCAGGTCCTCGTAAGGGTCTGCAGGCTGCTAAGCCTACAGTGGCAAGATGGGTCAAGGAAGCCATTGCAGCGGCTTATGTGGCCGCGGGGAAGGTGCCGCCTATCCAGCTGAAGGCTCACTCCACGAGAGCTCAGGCGGCCTCGATGGCAGAGGCCGGATCCGTCTCCTTGGAAGAGATATGCAAGGCGGCAACTTGGGCTTCGGCTCATACATTCTCCAAGCATTACCGTTTGACTGTGGCTGCACGGGCGGAGGCCCGGTTTGGAGCTTCAGTGTTGAGGTCAGGGATTTCTATGTCCCGCCCTGGGTGAGTACTGCTTCGGTACATCCCACCAGTCTATGGATTGATCAGCTTGATGATATGGAAGGTAAAATTATGTATAATCATACCTGATAATTTTCTTTCCATTAATCATAGCTGATCAATCCATAGCCCCTCCCAGATATCTGTACTGTTTATATTCTGGTTGAATTTTAGGTTCAAGTTTAGCCTTCAGTTACTTCAGGAGGACTTCGTGTTCAAGTTCTTCTTTCACTTGGATTCTTCAAGAGTTGAGACGAGTTTGTGTTACAGTGAGCTGCTGCATTCCTCTCCCCTCCGTTTTACGGGGCTGGATTGAGACATAAATTCTGCCGGCACTCCCTCCCGCTTCGTGCGGCTGTAGGGCAGCTTTGTACCCCTCCCGCTTCGGCGGTGTTAGGGTCAGTCAGCTCCTCTTGCGGTTGCAGGATAAGCCAGATCCCCCCGCATCGGCGGGTGTGGTGTCCCTCCCCCGCTCCGCGGGGATGAGCTGGACGGATTCCCCTCCCCCACTTGTGTGGGGATGAGCTGGGTTAATTCCCCTCCCCCGTTTCGGCGGTGGTGAGCTGGGCAGAGTGTCCCTTCGTGGGTGTAATTCTCTAAGTGCTGAGTCCTGCGGATGGAGCTTTGATATCGACATACTGAGGAGTTTCCGGCAGCACATGACCACATATAGGGAGGCAAAAGTTTGCTCTCTATCTCCACCTGCTGGTAGATGGACACAACCCACCAGTCTATGGATTGATCAGCTATGATTAATGGAAAGAAAATTATCAGGTATGATTATACATAATTTTACCTTAAGCGGCCTGATGTGGCTACTTGAATTAAATGTTATTGCGCGATATAGCCAGTTAGCTCCTAGGCACTAACCGGGGATATTCAGCAGAGGATAATCGGCTATCCCCGCTCAATATTGCCAGATAGCCAGTTAAGTGCTGTTCCTGGCCAGTTAAATGGTTTTGAGTATCAGGGAGTTTGTGTCTGCAGATGGGGTACCTTACCACACTCTCTCCTGCATCTCCTGCCACCCCTGTCCAAACTGTGGAAATGCTGGTGGAGATTCTCACTACCCACCTCCTCACCCGGCTAGACTGACCATGACCTTGGCACCCTATCTTCAAGTGTGGCAGAGGTTACTATCTCTCACCAGTGAAGACTAGTTGGAAATGTCCATGGGATTCACACACCACTTCTGCAAGTGCTGGTGGAGGTTTCCAATACCTCCATCCCACCAGTGAAGACTGACTGACTGTGGCCATGGCACTGTCACAGTAAGTGTCCACTTTAGTCTGCTGACCGATATGTTGTTGTCTCTGCAAGTTCTGGTGGAGATTTCTTCCTTCCTGCTAGTGAAAACCAAATAGGATTGCAGCACTACCTCTACAAGAGCCAGCGGGAGTCTTTCTTCCCCACCCCCACCCCAACTGTGAAAGAGTGAGCCAGACTGTGGGTTTGAAATTGCTGGCTCTCACCGGCTCTCATATAAATATCTTTCTTTTTTAGGCAGGATTGAGAGAGAGCAAATAAATGCTGGGAGAGGATGGGGTAGAAAGAGAGTGAGTTGAGTGCTTGCGAGTGGGAGGAAGAGTAGAAAGAGTGAGTGAATGTGGGGATGGGGGCTGTATTGATTTCCCAATGGCATAGTAAGGCACAGGTTCCTTCACTGGGCTTCAGTGGGAGCATGCTATCCAAATTAAATCTAAATTTTTTTGCAGAGACAGGACTCCAAGATGACATTTTTCAAAGACATTTAACCCAGATAAATTGTGATCAGTATGCACAAGGTTCCCAACCTGCATTCCTTTAGCCACGTTAAAAGGGGTGCACATGCGGAATGAGATTTTTAGGAGGTGTAAAGGCCATGTGTACTTTTCTTTCAAAAATTTGCCTATTCCTAGTTTTCTTTGAAAATGGCCTAACCAATTCATAGTTTGCATCCAAGAAGGTTACTGAAAATTGTCCCTTTAAAGAGTTCAGTACTGTAGTAGTAGAAGTATCATTGGTGCTTCAAGGTGTATACAGTACACTTGAGAAACGGCCCCTACTCCTGGGAGCTTAAACTCTAGTCAGAACAGTAAGACAAACTACACAACAAGAAAGAAAGAAGTTCCGAGTTACAATGGGATCATAATGATAGGGATTATCGTAGGGCTTTAGCTGTGATTTAACTGAAGAAGGTTGCATAAAGCTGTAAGAGTTGAGGTATCGGGAGCTAATTTAAGGTATCAATCAGTGGAACGGGTGATGGTGGTTTTTTTTTTTTGTATTACTATTGTGAATAATTTGTCTGCATCTTATATCCACTACAGATGAGCATAGGGCAAAAAATATTGTTTTCATTTTCTTTTTTTCCCCCGATTTTTCAGTTGGTTTCACACATTCGTTTTAAATTTTTTAACACACACTGAAACGTGCTAATAATCTTAATGCATGTTAATTCATATGTTAAGATGCATTTAAATAGATTTAGCACACACTAACTGAATGTGTATTAAAGAGTGCACATCCCTGCAGTCCGTGTTTATAAATCCAGGCTCCCCTCAGCTCCTGCCTGTCTCAATAACCACCTCATTCCCTACGCCCTCCTCCAGTGTCTCCACTCGGCTGACAATCTTTTGGTCCTATCCTCCCTATCCCAACTCTGTGTCTCTATCTCTCGACATTCTGCATTCCGCTGTGTTGGTCCTAAGCTCTGGAATGACCACCAATACTCATCAGGAATCAACCCTTTCTCCCTGCCTTTAAACAAGCTCTGAAGACTCATTTCTTTTCTATCTTTTTCTCTGCTTCTGGTCTGGTTAATTTTAATGTCTACTACTGACTCTTTTCTCATATGATGGTTTTGTAAACCGCTTAGTTGACTATTGGGCTCATTTTCAAAACAGAAAAACGTCTAAAAAGTGGCATAAAGCAGCATTTGGTCGTTTTTCTAACAAAAACTTTCAAAACCTATTTTTAGACGTTTTTCTTTGAAGTCCATCAGAGGTGCGTCCAAATCTCAAGGAGGCATATCAGGGGCGTGTTCAGGGCGGTACTTGGGCATTCCTGAGACTTAGACGTTTTTCAACTATAATGGAAGAAAACAAAAACATCCAGGAATAAAACTAAGACGTTTTGAGCTAGACCTGTTTTTATAACAAATAAGGCATGGGCACATGATCGCCATGGCTGGTAGCAGAAGCAAACTGTGCTAGCTCCAGGAACTTCCCTGCTGAATTCAAATTAACCTGCTTATCGCCTGACAAATCTGACCTGAATTTCACGCTGGGACTTAACAATGAGGGGCGTTCAAAAAGGACTAGAGAGAACTCTGTATGGCCTTGAAGCAGCTGTGTAGGGAGCGAGACAAGCTCCGGACAGTGGACTCTAAGATAGCGGATTCATGTGGCACCTCGAGCCCTCGGGAACAGAATGTGGACAGCCGAGTTGGTGGTGGAGGAAGTGATAGATTCCAAGCTGTAAACCTTGCTAGATAGAACCGAAGAGGCTCACGAACGCTTGGACAGCATGTGTTTGGAACTTGATGCAGGTCTGAGCAGAACCTCAACACTGGAGGAGCAGATGCAAAGTTTGGCTGGCGAACAAAGTCGTTTAGAGAAAAAGGTGGCAGATTTAGAGAGCAAGATAGATGATTTGGAAAACCATTCAGATGCCATAACCTGTGATTAGTTGGTCTACCCGAGTCGGTTGGGGTATTGGACCTCGTGGGATTTCTAGAGACATGGTTACCGTTGGATGCCTCGTTGGATGCCTCGTTTTCGGATTGAACAGGCTCACAGATTGGGTCCCTTGAATTCCTCGAGAGATAAAGCCACAAGTGGTGATTCTAAAGATCTTGAATTACACACACAAGCAAATGATCCTACGTGTCACTCGAGGAGGAACAACATTAAAACATCAAAATGTCAAGGTACTGTGCTTTCAAGACTACTCAAGTTCAGCAGCAAAGGAAGGCTTTTGGATCGGTCTGTTCTGCTTTAAGATTAATATTCACTTTGCCTTACTCTATCCGGCAAAACTCAGGGTCACCCATGAAGGTAAAACTTCACTATTTACCACACTGGGAGAGGCTCTTACTTTTGTGCAATCTCCGCCTCGGATTTCCTCCTCGCCGGATGCAGCACCAGGAGACACATGAAGTGCCACAAGTGTGGAGTTTATAACTTTGGACAATTCTGCTCATGGATAACGATTTCCTCAGAGAGAACCTGGACTAACGCTTGCTTTCGATGCATCATTTTTTTTTTTTAGAGAATCTCCACTGTTCATCTTTGTAGCTTGTCATATTTTCACCTTCTCTCCTACCCCCTTTTTTTTTTCTTAATGAATATTGTCATGACTGGCAGAATGCAGATTTGTAATGCTGGTATTTATTACAAAGACAGATTTGAACTTGTCTGGAAGGAGAGACGACACCACAACATTAAGAGGTCAGGACGTTGTATTCTCAAGCTCAGCGACAAAGGAAAATTTTGCTTTGATATGTACTGCCTTATTTAGGAAGGAAACTCGCTTTTCTTAAGGTATCCGATAACATCAGGATCATTTGTGGGGGTGGTTGCACCTCTGCCTCAGATTTTTCTCTTCATTGGAGGCAGATTCAAGAGACAAATGTAATTCCACATAGGTGGGACATATAACCATAGTATTTTGGATGTGGTGGGTTGACGTGCATTGACTGCCAATCTAAATAGTCTGGTTTTTGGTTAAAGATATTCTATGTGTAATTTCTTTATTGACGAGGAAAAGAAAACGGGGGAAAAAAAGTCTCAAAATACATGCTATCAAATGTCGAATGATACAAGGTGATAAGGCTCAATACAAGCATAATACACACAAAGAAAAGCATCCTTCGTGATACTTTTAGGTTTTTTTTGTTTTCCTCCCCCCACCTCCCTCCCCCCAAGTCCCCTTAGTAAGACAACATAAGTGTAACAACATCCCAATTAATATGAGCAATGTATCAAAAACGTTAACAAAACCGTGTAAGAAACAACAGATCTACAGTGAACCCCATCCCTACCCCCCCCCCCCCCCCCGATTCTCATAAACAGCTCCTTCCCCTTGAACTTCCATCCCCCCCCCCCCCCCCCCCCACAAAAACAAAATCCTCTACCAATCCCTGTACAACAAAATCCAAAATATACCATCCCGAGGGATTCCTCCTTCTGGTATTATCTTCTAACGCTTATATAGGGAGGGCCTAAGACTGTATGGTCACCCTAACATATGAAAAAGAGAACCCCCCCCCCCCCACCCAAAACAAAGGTGAGGGAACCAAAGCATATATTCATTGATCCATTTAAGAACCATTCACAAAGTCTGATTATTAATGAGTAGGCTGCGAGCTCGTGGAGAGAGACCCTGAACATAGGGCTCCCAAATCATCCAAAACCACTTTTTCCTCTTTACCATGAGTGAGGCAGCTCGAGACTCCCAAGTACATAATTGATGAAGCGCATTACGCCAGTGCCAAAAGTTAGGAGCATCTCTCAAACACCAATTCTGTAAAATACACTTCACACCTATCCTGCACACCTTATCATAAAATAATGCTGCCTTTTGGTCAAAAGAGATCTATATTGTGTTAACCTCAACAAAAGGCTGCAGGGAGAAAAATCCGGAGGCAAAGAAAACATTTCAGTAAACATTACAATATTGTTCCAAAATCCTGTATTGTCGGACAAGTCTAAAATGCATGAGAGAGGATGGACTCTAGTATTCCACAGGCCTCACATCGTAAAGAAAGGGCACTTCCTGCATGAAACGCCTGCCTCGAAGAAAAGTAAACCCTCGTTATCATAAGGAATATACTTTCTCTGTGTCAAGCATTGTAAAAAATCTGAGGTACCAATCTTAACATAGTCAAAATCGCTGCCTCCCCCACATGTTCACCTTATTCCTCTGTCCACCTGGCTGGTATGTTACCATAATCTTTCCGGGACATCAGGAGTATTAAAGCTTTAGCAAAATAAGCCACCGACATGCGGGTTACCTGAGAGGAAGTAAAAAAGGGTTGCAACCTAGTGACTACCACCAATGTACAACCATTGCGTAAAAGATGTGACACACAGTGCGAAACTTGCTTGTACGCATAACAGTTTCCAGAATGAAGGGGAAGTGAGTCTACCACATTCCAATAAGATTTAAGGGATCCATTCTCATTCAACAAATCCGCGACACACATATCCCTGTTGACCCCAAATCCGCAATACCGGAGAGTCCATCCCTGGTTGGAAATCCAAATTCCCTTCCAAAGGCAAAAGATCTGTATAGTAAGGTGAACTATTCCAAAATTTAAGTAATGTGTACACCAAGCAATCTTCATAGATTTTAACAAGATATTGTGACGCACAGCCAAAGACAAATCTTCCCTTCGAGCATGGAGTAAATAATGAGGGTGTAGAGGATGAAACAATGCCACTTCCATGGACCACAGAGTATAAACTTCAGATTCCAAAACTCAGTCTCGTAGATGGCGAAAAAGACACGCTATATTATATTGATTAAGATTGGGAAGTCCCAAACCTCCTGTAGACCATGACCCATACAATAACTCCAAACGGAGTTTTGATTTTTTTTTCCCATTCCAAATGAATCGACACACCATACGGTTCAGAGCCTTAATATCCTTTTCCATAATCCATAAGGGAAGTTGTTGGAGCACATATAGCCATCTTGGGAACAGAGACATACGATAAAGACTAATTGTCCCATGTAAAGACAGCGGTAGAGTGCCATATTCTCAGCTGTTGCTCTGTAATCTGCATCAAATGTCTAATATTTAAAGAATATAGTTCCCCGGGGTCAGCCAGCAATTGGATGCCTAAATATTTAAAATAATCATCAGCCCATGACAGAGGAAAACAGCCTCCCCAGTTCCTATGAGCTTCAGGCGTAGTTGGCAATGCTTCTGACTTGCCCTTATTCAACCCGAATCCCGAGAATTCCCCATGTTCCTGAAAGCTTTCCAGTAAGTTGGGTAATGACATTCGAGGTGACGTAATATGCACTAGAAAGTCATCCGCGTATGCCGATATTTTAACTCTTACCCCCGTATCAATGGATCAAGAGTCAATACAAACAACAATGGGGATAAAGGGCAGCCTTGTCGTGTCCCTCTGCCTACTGAAAAAGGTACGGAAAGAAACCCATTAACCAACAATGCTGCTTTCGGATCACTGTATAGCACTTGTACTGCATCAAAAAATCTGCTTGAATACCATATCTCTCAAGAACTGTCTCCGAATAACATTTAAAATTTGCACTCTGGTGCATAAAATTCTCTATGGTGAAACCCCTGCGTATATAGACACCCGTGTCAGCTTACCACCTCGAAACGCTCACAGATCAGCTCACTTGTACTTAAATCTGCATTACCCAATCTATAGTGGCCTCAAGTATAAAACCACCTACGCCTCCACCTTTTCCTATATTAGCGCACAACTGTGGAATGGTCTACCTAAATTTGTGAAAATTACCCCTGATCATCTGACCTTCAAAAAATATCTTAAGACCTTCTTATTTGGAAAAGCTTACGCTCAAGACCCGCCCTGCATCTCTTCCTATTGAATTCAATTTCTCTTTCTGCATTTCCCCAGCTTTGCTATTACTCTCTAGTCTCTTTCACTTCAATGTCATTGACTGTTTGTTGTAGAATTGATGTATGATTTCTGTAGATTACTGTAAGCCACATTGAGCCTGCCCATGGGTTGGAAAATGTGGGATATAAATGCTCTAAATAAATAAATAAACTTTAAACAAAAAGGGCCATGCCACTCTATCGAAGGCTTTTTCTGCATCAAAGCTAGTAAGAAGCGTATCTTCCTTCACCTTCCTTGCAGCTTCTAGGGATGCCAAAATCTGCCTGATATTTTTTTCCCCATTTATTTTTATTAACCTTTTTTGGATACAAATGATTATCATCCATCATATATGTACAGCAGTAAATTGAACTTCAACAATTATAATAACGTCCCCTCCCCCTTCCCCCCTCCCTCCCATTACTCTGCCAAAGACATCAATGACGTGCCAATCGGGCAGGTAAGATACAATCATGCCCCGAGCCATCACAGCAGTGTAATTATCAGTCTGGGGGCCTCTAAATCAACCCCATTTTTCAGTCTCCATGTGGAATACTTGTCCCATGGTTAGTAAAATTGTATGATTTGTCCATTCCTTATTGCCGTCATTTTGGGCATTTGATACAAATAATCCATTTTGTGGACCACTTTTACCAATGGTGGCATAAGAGGGCCGACACCAAAGTGATTTCTCCTGCTACCAGCCACACTGACGCAAGGCGGTGTATTATTGGTTGGACTCCTATTGGACGAAAGTGTAAAAGGCAGGTCAATGCTTTCATAGGGTATTGCACATCTGTAATTTGTACCCAGGGCCGTGCCTAGGGTCTCTGGTGCCCCCCTGCAGACTTTCAGTTGGCGCCCCCCCCCCCCCCCCTCCGTCTAGCAGAGCAGGAACAGAAGGGAGCAGGCAAGTAAGCCGAACCTTAGGAAAAAATAGCACTGTATGTATCCCTCATTGATAAGTCTCTGACTCTAAAGTTTAGCAATTTCATTAAAGCAAAATGTATTTTCATAACACTTCAAAGATTTCCAACTCAAAATAGGAATGCTAATTCAAAATGTGAGCAAAGTCCTCTTAGTTTCCAAAGATTCTTTTTCTAATCTCCTTTGCACCAAAGGATATAATTCAGATCAAACATTTATCTCTGATCAACTATCTCAGATCAAATATTTATTTCAGATCAAATATTAAGGTTTCCTTGCTTACAGTCACTTAAATCTACCTAGCCTTTATATAGCTTATAGGATTTAAACACTCTTAAACTTAAATTCACCCTTTTCTATTCTTCATAAACTTCAAGTAATCCTGAAATATTCAGATCCTTTTCTCACTAGAGAAACCTCAAACTTCAATCTCCACCAACCTCTTTGCATTCATATTTTCTCATTTACCACATAATCAGACACTCTTTTATAATTTCAGTCAACACACACAGGAACTCACAGCTGCATGTCTCTCTTGGCCAAACCGACGGTCAGTTGCTGTCTCACTCTGTTCCCTTCCCACCAGATTTCTAACAGAAGCTGATTATCCAATCAGAGAGCTCTATTTGAATTCCACTGGGAATTTTTAGTCAAAAACACTAGATAAACCCTTCGTTTTTGGACCAAACTTCACACTTTTGATCAGAGCCATGACCTAACATTAAGGCTGTAAACATTCCATCATTTTTATCCATAAATATGCAAATGAGAACCTCCCAAAAATGGACTAATTTGCATATGGTTTAAACAAATCTGAGCATATGACAACCAAGTACAGACTCCCAGCACCTGAATTCTGCAATTAGATTTAAAGCAAATTCTTTTAAAACTTATTTTTAGCACTTTTAAAATTTCAGGTTCTCTTTAATTTGAATGTTGTTCAAGCTCTGAAGCTCACCCTGAGTGAGGAGTTATCGCCAAACCAAAGCATATATAGCAATCTGGTTGCATTCTCTCAAATAACTTGAAGAGCCTGTCTGCCTCAGTGAATACTGCTGCGTTGCTTTCACTTCCGGTTTCGCAACTCCAGGTAAAAGATTTTGCAAGTGAGCGGAAGGCAGGAATGGCAGGGCAGCAGCGCCCCTCGAAGGCAGGTGCCCCCCCTGCCTTGCTTACCCCGCTTACCGCATTGGCACGGCCCTGTTTGTACCAATATGTTCAGTAGTTCAGACCAGTAGGCCTGTGCTTTATGGCATGTCCACCATATGTGGAACATATCTCCTTTCTCCATACAACCCCTCCAGCAATGACTCCCCCCCCCCATGTCCATACATTTTTGCAGTCCTGTTAGGTGTAAGATACCAGCGATATAACATTTTATATCCATTCTCCATCAAAGCGCTGGATATCGATACCTTTAACATGTAGCCTATATCTCTTTCCCATTGCTTGGGCTCATAGCTTGTCTGTAAATCTTTTTCTCCGAGGACAAGCAGGCTGCTTGTTCTCACAATTGGGGTGACGTCCACGGCAGCCCCCAGGATCGGAAGATCTTCCTAGCAACAAAAGTTTGCTGGCTCTCGCGTGATCTGTGCGCATCGCGCATGCACAACCATCTTCCCACCCGAACGCGAGCGTGCCCGCTAGTCTCTCTTTTTCCGCGGTCAGAACGGACGTGCTTGCTTGTTCTCTCCCCAAGAGAGGCCCCCGTCGCGTTCTTCGCGTGGTTTTCGTGCCTTTTCGGCCATCTTCTTCATGTGTTCCTATTTAAAAAAAAAAAAAGAAATAGGTTCCGCCTCGTTTTAGAACTTTTTCCCTGTAAGTTTCCTTTTTTCTTGCGTCAGCGGCTTTTTTCGCCGCCCATAGGGGTTTTTCCCCTGTTTTGGTGCCCCTTTTTCCGGCATCATCGCTTTTGACCTCGCCGGCGCGATTTTTCCGCCCATGTCTTCGAAGCCTGCCAGCGGCTTCAAAAAGTGCACTTGGCCGATCTCGCTCACTAATAGGCACGTTTTGTGTCTTCAGTGTCTCGGGGCTGGTCATCGCCCTAATGCCTGTACTTTGTGCCTCCAGCTCAAGAAGAGGACCCAGGCAGCGAGATTGGCTCAGTGGAGCATCCTGTTCGGAGCCTCGTCCGGTCTTTCGACGTCGACTGAGCCAGCGGTACCGAGGTCATCGCCGGTATCGATGTCGGCATCGGAAGGAGCATTGACGTCCGGAGCGCAGGTGATGGCTGTCCAGAGATCCCAAGCTGGCAGCAGTGAGCCATTGAGTAGGTCTCTGCCTGCCTCGAGGGCTCCTGCGGTGCAAGCCCCCCCGGGACAGACCACTTTCGGACCCAGCTGGATTCGACGTAGTCCTGTACCGATGCCGTGTTTCGCGCGAAGGCGAAGAAGCACCGTCATCGGTCACCTTCCCGTCATGGTACCGAGAGCTCCGGGACACCGAGGGATTCGGTGCCCGTGAAGCGTCGACGCCGGGAGGACCACTCGCCCTCCATACAAGAGGTGTCGATGCACTCTGCTCCGGACAGCCTTGTACTGCCTCCGCGCTCCAGACAGGTTCTCAGCTTGTCGCCGGTACCGGCCCCACTGCCTTGCTCGATAGCCACTCTGGACGAGCGCCTCAGAGCCATACTTCCATAGATTCTGGAAGGGCTGCTTCGACCTTCTGCTCTGGTGCCGGCGGTGCCATCAAGAGATGTGGCAGTTGGCTCTCCGCCCGTGGTGCAGACTGCGACGCCGGTACCGCTTGCGGCATCGGTGTCTGCAGCCACCCAGGAGGACTCCCCGCCGACGTCGTTGGAGGGAGCTTCGCCGCCGCCGGTGCGGGAGTCTTCTCGGCATCGCCATAGAGGACCGGGTTCCTTGGCGTCGAGACGGGCTCGGCTTCGGACTGAAGTTCATGAACTTGTGTCCGATACCGACGGTGAGGCCTCGTGGGAGGAGGAGGAGGAGGAGGACACCAGGCATGTCTCTGACGAGGAGTCTTGTGGTCTTCCTTCCGATCCCACTCCTTCACCTGAGAGAAAGCTTTCTCCCCCTGAGAGTCTGTTTTTCTCCTCCTTTGTCCGGGAAATGTCTACGGCCATTCCCTTCCCAGTGGTTACTGAGGACGAGCCCAGGGCTGAGATGTTCGAGGTCCTGGACTATCCTTCACCACCTAAGGAATCGTCCACCGTTCCCCTTCATAATGTCCTCAAGCAGACATTGATGGTGAACTGGGCGAAACCGTTAAGTAACCCCCACATTCCCAAGAAGGTTGAATCCCAGTATCGGGTCCATGGGGATCCGGAGTTGATGAGGACCCAGTTGCCTCATGACTCTGGAGTTGTGGATTCGGCTCTCAAGAAAGCCAAGAGTAGTAGAGATTACGCCTCGGCGCCCCCGGGGCTTGACTCTAAGACTCTGGACTCTTTTGGGAGAAAGGCCTACCATTCTGCTATGCTCGTGTCCAAGATCCAATCCTACCAGCTCTACACGAGCATCCACATGCGGAACAATGTGCGGCAGCTGGCGGACTTGGTCGATAAGCTCCTGTCGGAGCAGGCCAAGCCTTTTCAGGAGGTGGTCAGGCAGCTGAAGGCGTGTAGGAAATTCCTGTCCAGGGGTGTCCCTTCGATACTTTTGATGTAGCGTCCAGGGCCGCTGCTCAAGGTATAGTGATGCGCAGACTCTCATGGCTGCGTGCCCCTGACCTGGAGAATAGGGTCCAGCAGCGGATTGCAGATGCTCCTTGCCAGGGGGATAATATTTTTGATGAGCGCATCGAATAGGTGGTAGAACAGTTCCACCAGCGGGACACCGCATTTGACAGGCTCTCCCACCAGACGCCTTCAGCATCTACCTCAACAGGTAGACATTTTTATGGGGGAAAGAGGAATGCTCCTTACGCTTATAGTAAACGTAGGTACAATCCACCTGCCCGCCAGCCTGCTCAGGCTAAGCCCCAGCGTGCTCGTTCCGGTCAACAGCGTGTACTGCCTCAGGCCCCTGCAGCTCCCCAGCAAAAGCAAGGGACGGGCTTTTGACTGGCTCCAGGCGAGCATAGCCGAGATAAAAGTGTCTGTGCCGGACGATCTGCCGGTCAGAGGGAGGTTAAAGTTTTTTCACCAAAGGTGGCTTCTTATAACCTCCGACCAGTGGGTTCTCCAAATAGTCCGGCTAGGATACGCCCTCAATTTGACCTCCAAACCTCCAAATTGTCCTCCAGGAGCTCAGTCTTTCAGCTTCTGGCACAAGCAGGTACTTGCAGAGGAACTCTCCACCCTTCTGTCACGTCTATGGCCGTGACCCCTCTCAGACTCACCTTATTTCCTGTGGTCAGCTTCTGAGCTGGCTTCTGTCTGTTCTTTGTGAGTTAGTTCTGTCTCTGTCTCTGTGTGCTGGCTGTATTAGATTGTCGGTGTGCTGTCACCCGTTCCAGATTTCAGCTCAGTCCAGTCCGGATCTTCCAGGCTGCCCGACCCTTAGTTGCCTGGTGATTGTTGCACCTGAGTCTCAGCTGCCTGCTGGGCTTATTAGCCATTTGGAACCTCTCTGCCTTTGCCTTTGCATTGCGTCTAAGGCCCTGGTATGTTGGTGCTTGTTGCACTTCTAATAGTCCGGTTGTTGCCTGAGATTCTTGCCTGTTTCTAGTTAGTCTGTGTTTAGTTTAGGTTGCTTGCTTTCCTTGCCTGGTTTCTTGTTTGTAATTCTGTGTTTAGTTTCTGTTTGTCTGTTTTCTGGCTTTGGGGTTGCTTGCAGCTCTTAGTTCTGTGTCTTGTTAGTCAGTGTTTGTTCCTGGTTTAGTGGCTGTTCTGCAGCTTTCTGTTCTGCCCTTTAGCTTTCCCTTCCTTGCCCAGTCTCCTGCCTTGCAGCCCATGTTCCTCCCTTTCCCCTCTGACCCTCAGTCCCTGTGCTGCCTTGCTGTTATCCAGTCCTGCCCTGTCCAGCAAGTCCTGCCGGCCACCTGAAGCCCAGAGCTCAACTCTGGGTGAAAAGTGGCCAAGTGCAGGTGAAGCCTAACTGCTTGCCTGAGATTTGCCTAGTCTCCGGTGTGGGGTGGTTTTGTCTGCCACTGCCGTTCATTGGCAGTGGCCCAAGGGCTCACAACCCAGTTTCCTGTTGTGAAAACGTGACACCTTCTCAGTGCCAATGCGGTTGAGCCCGTGCCACCGGGGCAGAAAGGGCTGTGATTCTATTCCAGGTACTTTCTTGTGGAAAAGAAAACAGGGGGGATGCGTCCCATCCTAGACCTAAGGGCCCTGAACAAATATCTGGTCCAAGAAAAGTTCAGGATGCTTTCCCTGGGCACCCTTCTTCCCATGATTCAGAAAAACGATTGGCTATGCTCTCTGGACTTAAAGGATGCCTATACTCATATCCCGATACTGCCAGCTCACAGGCAGTATCTTCGATTCCGTCTGGGGACATGGCATTTTCAGTACTGTGTGCTTCCATTTGGTCTCACCTCTGCACCCAGTGTGTTCACGAAATGCCTGGCGGTAGTGGCGGCGTCTTTACGCAGACTGGGAGTGCATGTGTTCCCTTATCGCGACCATTGGCTGGTAAAGAACACCTCGGAGGCAGGAGCTCTACAGTCCATGCATGTGACTATTCAACTCCTGGAGCTACTAGGGTTTGTGATAAATTATCCAAAGTCCCACCTTCTCCCAGTCCAAAGACTAGAATTCATAGAAGCTCTGCTGGACTCCCAGACTGCTCATTCCTACCTCCCTGAGGCCAGGACAGACAATCTTCTGTCCTTGGTCTCCTGGGTACGAGCATCTCAGCAGATCACAGCTCTGCAGATGTTGAGATTGCTCGGCCACGTGGCCTCCACTGTTCACGTGACTCCCATGGCTCGTCTACACATGAGATCAGCTCAATGGACCCTAGCTTCGCAGTGGTTTCAAGCTGCGGGGGATCTGGAAGACGTGATCCAGTTGTCCACAGTTTTTCTCCAATCCCTTCATTGGTGGACGATTCGCTCCAATTTGACCTTGGGACGCCCCTTTCAAATTCCTCAGCCGCAAAAAGTGCTGACTACGGATGCGTCTCTCTCCTGGGGTGGGGAGCTCATGTCGATGGACTTCACACCCAGGGATGTTGGTCCATCCAGGAGACAGGTTTCCAGATCAACCTCCTGGAGTTACGAGCGGTCTGGAACACGCTAAAGGCTTTCAGAGATCGGCTATCCAACCAAATTATCCAAATTCAGACAGACAATCAGGTTGCCATGTATTACATCAACAAGCAGGGGGGCACCGGATCTCGCCCCCTGTGTCAGGAAGCCGTCAGGATGTGGCTTTGGGCTCGCCGTCATGGCATGTTTCTGGCAGGCGTAAACAACAGTCTGGCCGACAGGTTGAGCAGCATAATGCAACCTCATGAGTGGTCTCTAAACTCGAGAGTCATTCATATGATCTTTCAAGCATGGGGCACCCCCTTGGTAGATCTTTTTGCCACTCAGACCAATCACAAGGTACCTCAGTTCTGTTCCAGACTTCAGGCCCAAGGCAGACTAGCGTCGGATGCTTTTCTCCTGCATTTGGGGAAGGGCCTCCTGTATGCACCATCTCAAATTGGCTAGCAGATTGCATTTCCTTCACTTACGCCCAAGCTGGGCTGACTCTTGAGGGCCATGTCATGGCTCATAGTGTTCGAGCCATGGCAGTGTCAGTGGCCCACTTGAAGTCAGCCACTATTGAAGAGATTTGCAAGGCTGTGACGTGGTCATCAGTCCACACATTCACATCTCATTACTGCCTACAGCAGGATACCCGATGCGACAATCGGTTCGGGCAGTCGGTGCTGCAGAATCTGTTTGGGGTTTAGAATCCAACTCCACCCCCCTAGGCCCATTTTTATTCTGTTCCAGGCTGCGCACTCAGTTAGTTGTTGTTGTTTAGGTCAGTCTCAGTTATGTCCTCGCCGTTGACCAATGTTTGTTGTTTTGAGTGAGCCTGGGGGCTAGGGATACCCCAATCGTGAGAACAAGCAGCCTGCTTGTCCTCGGAGAAAGTGAAAGCTACATACTTGTAGAAGGTATTCTCCGAGGACAGCAGGCTGATTGTTCTCACATACCTGCCCACCTCCCCTTTGGAGTTGTGTCTGCCATGGTCTATTGCTTTCTATCTGACTAGCGGGCACGCTCGCGTTCGGGCGGGAAGACGGTTGCGCATGCGCAATGAGCACGGATCACACAAGAGCTAGGAAACTTTTGTTGCTAGGAAGATCTTCCGATCCTGGGGGCTGCCGTGGACGTCACCCCAATCGTGAGAACAATCAGCCTGCTGTCCTCGGAGAATACCTTCTACAAGTATGTAGCTTTCGCTTTCCCACCGCTGAGTGTAACGTGTTATGGGTGTGTGGTGTGATATCAATGCGGCATATAGCCGGGAACACCCCCCCCCCCCCCCCAAAGGCCCTTTCCATATATGTTTCACCTGCAAGTAATACCACCCTGAATTTCCGGTTTATATAGTCTCGGACTCTCTTATAGTGAAACAGACGAGATGATGGCAAGCCAAACTCCTCTTTGAGGTCTGTAAATGAAACCACCATCCCATCCTCCCATACCTGACCCAAGGACACTAGCCCCTTGTGTTCCCAAATTCTATATATACAGTATTATCTTCTATCTCCAGTGGGGATCCCATAGCAGGCCTTATCACCATATGGCTAAAGTGCTGCCTACCAGGGAGGAACTTTTGTCGTATCGCATACCATGTCTGTAGAGGGAGGCGCACCCCCGGCGGAGCCCGCCCCATGCGTGCCAGAAATTGACGCCGGGGTGCCCATAGTATGGCATCTAGACGGCCTACACCCATCCACTGCTTTTCTATTTGCAGCCATGGTTTGATTTAATCTGTGCCCTATTCCGCCAGCACCCGTAATTGTGCCGCTTGGTAGTATAGGTTAAAGTTTTGGGACTCCCATTCCCCCTTGTTTCTTAGGTTGGAATAAGATATCAGCTCGTACTCTTGGAGGTTTATATTGCCATATATAGACAAATATTTTCCTATGGAGTTGGCGAAAAAACTGTTTGGGGATTGGCAGTGGCAATGCTAAAAATAAATATAAAATCTTCGGCAGAATCATCATTTTTATAGCGGACACTCTTCCCATCCACAATAGTTCCAGCCCCTCCCATCTCTTCAACTCAAGAAATAGCTCTCGAACTTTGGAGGGAAAGTTAGCCTCGTATATATTTGCTAATTTAGGTGTGAGATTGATCCCCAGATATTGGCGGGATCGAGCGACCCATCGAAAGGGATAGTTCTGACGGATAGAGGATACCATCTCGCTAGGCAGCCCCAGTCCCATGAGCTCTGACTTATCCATGTTCACCCTGATAGTTACCCATAACGACTTAAACTCTGTACCGCAGGTGGCAACGATTTTTGGGGATTAGTCAGTGTGAGCAGGACATCGTCTGCAAATAACATTATCTTATGTATGTCTGGGTGTTGCCTAATGGATTGAGCCAACGGTTCCATGGTCGGTGTAAATAGTAGTGGGGACAATGCACAGCCCTGTCGGGTTCCTCGCCCTAGCTGTATCAGGTCTGAGCTAGTACCATTGATCCGTAGGGAAGCCAATGGTTGCCTGTAGAGGAGTTTGAGCCACGAGACAAACCGACCCGAAACGCCCACCTGAGCTAGAACTGAAAACATAAAAGGCCAGTGGACCCAGTCAAATGCCTTCTCCGCGTCAAGGGAGAGCATCAATGTAGGCTGCCTTGTAGTTCCTGCCTCATGGATCAGTGGAGCGCCCTTCATGTGTTATCAAACGTCTGTCTCCCCATTATGAAACCAGTTTGGTCGGCGTGCACTAGTTTTGGCATCATCTTTGGTAGTCGCCTAGCTAAGATTTTTGTGAATATTTTATAATCCGTCCTCAATAAGGATATCGGGCGATAGGAACCACATTTTTGTGGGTCCTTTCCTGGTTTCAATAGAACTGTTACATTTGCCAACCACCAGGAGTGGGGTAGCTCAGACTGGAGCTCCAGTTCATTAAATACCCTGACCAGGAGTGGCTCTAGTATCTTGCTATAACATTTATAAAATTTATTTGTGAATCCATCTGGGCTTGGCGCTTTCCCATGGGGCCTTTATAGCCCATGTCTCCTCATCTAGCGTGATGGGAGCCGACATCGTGTCCCCTTCTGCTTCAAGATATGCCTGTATTTCCTGTGTCTGTGGAGAGTCTTCCACTTGATATCGTGTGTTGTAAAAGTCCAAGAAGACGGATCTAATGTCTTCTAGTTTTGTGTATTGCTTCCCCACCCCATCATGTATGGAGTGGATATAAGAGTCGGTGGAGCGTTTTTTCAGTTTATACGCTAACAGTCTCGAGGCCTTGTTCCCAAACTCAAAATATGTTTGTCTAACATGTTGTAGACATTCGGCTACCTCCGCCAGCTGCAGTTCCCTTAATTCTAGTTGGAGTGTATGTATACGATGCTGGACCTGCGGTGGAGTGGATGGAATGTTGGCCTGTGTGACAAGTGTGGCCAATTCTGCATGTATTTTCTGTGTGTGTTGCTGCTTAATGTGTACCTGCAGTTATCTTCCCTCTTATAACTGCTTTGAGGCCCTCCCACAATGTCCCGGATGAAACCTCGCCATTGTCATTATGACCTCGACGTTGTCATTATGAGTTAGGTAGTCCTTGATTACGGCCTCCAAATGGGCAACCACTGAATTATCTGCTAACAGCCCATCATTAAAGCGCCACTGCGATACCCTGTGGGCACTCACTGTCAACTCTATCTCCAGCGTAACAGGCACATGATCTGACCATGTTCTTGGGTGTATTTGTATGTCCCAAGTGTTGGAGGCTATATTAGGGGGCCCCAACCAAAAATCTATTCGTGACTGGGAGTTGTGTACCGCCGAGTAATAAGTATATCCCCAGGATTGAGGATTCCTGTGCTGCCATATATCTAACAATTGCCATGTTCCCAGAAATTTATGCAATTGGGCCCTATCGTGTTGGGAGTATCGCACCTCAGTTGTAATGTCAGATTGAAGTCCCCTCCCACCAAGAGTGTGCCTTCAATGTGTTTAGAGAGGACTGTTGTTAAATCAGTGAAGAATGTCCCCTGTCTCTCATTTGGGGTGTATATGTTCAGCAAGGAAAGTGTTTCTGCGCCCACCTTCACTGTCGAGCAAATATCTCCCCTCTCTATCCCTTATTATATGCTTTATCTGCCGGGGGTACTTGCTGGATAGTGCTATTAGAACTCCCCTCTTCTTCTTGTCTGTATGGCTAGATGCGAAATATATTTGTGGGAGCCTACCACTCCGACATAGATGCTCCTTGTTAGGGAACAAGTGCGTTTCCTGTATAAAGGATACATCCGCTTTTAGTCGGTGTATTTCCTTAAACATAAGGTGACGTTTGGTTTGAGAATTTAGCCCCTTAACATTAAGGGTCACACAGTTTACTGTACTCAGCTTATGAATCCCCTCCCTCTCTCTGACTATGGCTTAAAAGCATAAGTGTTTCCCTGCCACAGATCATTGGCCCCTGTTCACTCGTCCTCCTTTTATCTCCCACCCCTTCCATGAAACTCCCCCCCCCCCCCCCCCAACTTGCATGCACACCCAATTTTGTATCATCAGTGTGCTGTAGAGGAAAATGACCCCACCCCACATATATACATAGATTCATAGCTAACATACCACCTTGTGTAACATCTCTAATCAAACCAATTCGATGTATGGGCTAACCGCCCAAACTTACACATCTGTTGGATTTCTTACTGGGCCTTCTATTAAATTCTGTCCCATTTGCCTCTGGCTCTGTCCATTTTACCACGCATTTCCAGATTCGGCTTGTAGTGCATTAGGCCTTGATCGCCTTCTCTGGTCTTTTTAAGTGGGGATCCGATTGCTGTCGTTGGAGGCGGCCCTTGCCTGCTGTCACCCATTGCCAGTGCGGTCTGTTTGATGTTGTCGTTGCGATCTGCCGAGCTGAGTTGTCTGCTTTGTGAGTTGTTCCTTCTGGAAATATCTCCGCTGTCTCCTCTATTTTCCGTATTTGATGCAGCTTTCCCTTTTTGTAAAAATGGAGCACAAATGGGTGTCCCCATCTATAGCGTATGCCCTCAGAGTGTAGTAATTGAGTGAGGGGCTTCAATTCCGCCCTCCTTTTTAGGGTATTGGCTGCCAGGTCTTGATAGCATTCTACAGGGAATGAGTCCCATTTAAAGTCAGTTGTCACCCGAGAGGCCTGCATGATTTTCTCCTTTAATTTGAAATCGCTGAAACAAGCAATAATGTCCCACGTTTTATTTGCCCTCGGGGCCCCCAATGCCCGGTGCGCTCGCACTACTTGGATCTCCGACGGTTCTTTATTGATCTGTACCTCTGCTAGTAAAGTACTTGCAATCTTCTGCACGACTGCCTCGCTATCCGTGTACGTTGGCACCTCCGGTAGCCCCCGGAACCATATGTTGCATCTCCTACTCCTGTCCTCCGCATCTTCCAGCTTTTCCCAAAGCTGCTGTGTTTCTTGCTTGTTTTCTTTAGCTTGTGCTGTTAGTTCTCTCAATGTTTTTCCTCGTGCTCATTGAGACGCTCCTACGCCTCCATCACGCGGTTACCCAGTGCTCCAATCTCTCCTCTCAGGTCCGCCCCTAAGGTAGCGAGGTCGGCATGCACTGCTTTAATGTCCGTTTTGATTTCCAGTAGCCAGGAGCGAATTTCTTGGAGCGATGTCTCCATGTGTCGGACCACCTCCCAACTCAAATAGAGGTGGGGAACGCTGAGAAGCACACATCAGCGGTATCTCGGGCGGCAGGTCCTCCGGGGCGTTGCCTCATTTACACGAGGCTGGGCCCGGGCATGCATAGACCGCCTGATTGACCGCTGGAGCCTTAGCTGTTATGAGAGGTATTCTAGCTGCTCTTCTGTTTGTTCACCCACTCGAAAACTGCCTGTTTGCCAGTTACGCCTGTTTGCTTGTGGTGGTTGCCTTTAATATTCGGGGCTTGCCGGAGCTCTCTGCTCAAGCCGCCATCTCTGTTGGTGACATCACTTCCACTGCATGTCTATCCCGCACAAAGCCTGCCTGTGGGGAGGCAATAAGAGGGCAGTACCCGTGCCAATCTATTAGCCAATATTAAAGCCAGTAACTTAGCTTCATAGCAGAGAAGGGTGATTGGGTGATATGATGCAGGTAAAGTGGGATCTTTCCCCGGTTTAGGGAGAACTATAATATGTGCCAAGTTCAGGGTAGCAGACATGCGTCCAGAGGCCAAAAATCCATTAAACATAGCTGTAATAGGATGTACTATATCTGGCGCCAGAAGTTTATAAAACTCGGCTCTTTACCCATCCGGCCCAGGTACTTTAAACCGTGAACTGTTTTATGGCCCATTTCACCTCATCTTCCCCAATAGGCTGATTAAGAGAGTCCAACTGGACCTGCGTAATACTTGGCAACTCTAAACTAGACAAGTATCTGGATCTAAACCTTCCTCCAAATTCCCATTATATAGGTCTTTATAAAAATCCCTAAATATTTTAGCAATACCCGGAGCATCGTGAATCACTCGGCCACCGTCTCCTTGCAAAGTCAAAATAGTGGAAGAAGCAACCGATGACCGCGCTAACCGTGCCAGCAATCTGCCGCTTTTATCCCCGTATTTATACAATTGGTACTGATAATAAACAGCAGATTTCTTAGCTCTCTGATGTATGAGTTCATTTAAGGCTGCTTGCGTTTCCAATAATTGTTCACGATACTACATAGTACGCAAAAATGGCACACACTGACGTAGCCTAATCAGCTTCTGCTCAAGCTGGAGTGGCACAATAAGCTAATATCCCCTCACAAGACAATCTTGGTGGAGGATCACGTGACGCCATGGCGGAGAGTGGACGCAACTAAAGAGCTCTCTGACCCTGCTCCTCTTCCTCCGAAGAATCAGGTGGTTGCCCGCCCACAAAACCAATCCACAACAGTGCCGGAGCGGTGGTAAAAAAACTCGAGTAAGCCCCACGGAAACGGGAAACCAGAGATGGCAGCAAAAGCGTCCCAAAAGGACAAACTAAGACGGAAGCCGCCAGAGCACAAAATGGCGTCGCCACAGGTGGTGGTGGGGACTTCCGTCTCCTCCACATGGGTGGCGGAGATAACAGCGGAGATGTCCGCTGTACTAGAAGAGATGCTGGAACGGCGATTAGCCCCCATCGATGCCAAGCTAGAAAAGCTGCACTCACGGCTGGAGGATTTAGCGAAGGAATGCGTGGCCTGCCAGACAAGAACCAGTGCTGTGGAAGACAGACTGCAGGAAGTGGAGGAGGAACAGACAGCCCATAAGAATCAACTCGAGGCCCTGGAAAACAAAATTGAAGAGTTGGAAAACCGTTCCAGGCGCAATAACCTGCGCCTGGTGGGATTACCAGAGGCTATGGGCGGTAAAGATCTGATTGAGGCCCTCGAGCGCTGGCTCACGACGCGAGTGGCGTTTCCCACCACTATGGGCCCCTTGAGAATAGAAAGAGCACACCGGCTCGGGCCCCGCCCGGACAATGGCAATAATAGACCTCAAGTGGTTATCATGAAGGTGCTGAACTTCACACATAAACAATTTATTCTACAAGCCTCAAGGAAGGACACTACCCTACTTTATGAACAGAAAAGAATCTTGTGCTTTCAAGATTACTCGCAGGCGGTGGCCGGGAAACGTCGTGCCTTCTCCCCAGTCTGTACTGCGCTGTTCAATAGGAAGATCAGATTTAACTTGTTACACCCGGCGCTGCTGAAGATCATGCACAAGGGCACCACGCATACGTTTGCTGCGGTGGAGGAGGCGAAAAAGTTTATGAACCAGATTGAGGCAGAGGATACGGGGTGAACAGCGAGGGAACAATCACCATAAACCAGAAGTAAACCCGAAGAGACTGCTAGGGGCCAGAGCTCACGAATGACACTACAGTACCATGGGTTACACTCCACTAGTTGGGACGATTTGGATGATTTGTATGCCAGACCGAGGTGACTTGACTACCCAATGGGCCCAGGAGGGGCCCCTCTGGAGGTACAAAATCCGAGAATCATACTTTACACACCGGACTGGCGCAGAGAGGAAGAATCCCAGGTAACCCAGCAAGGGCAGTGTGGCTGATGATGACTGCGCTATGGAGTACGGAACTGAGAAGATCTGGCTCAGGCAGCCCCAAACAAGTAGAGACTATAATGATATATAACCAAGAAGGCATGACTATGAGGAATGTGAGAGGGTGGGGTTGTCTGGTATGGGGGGATAAGAGTGAAGGGGACAGATAAGGGTAACGGCATAAGTATAGGGGTGACAGGCACGAATGAATAAGGAATGACTGATATACGGGCAACTAATCGAAAGGGGAGGTAGTGGTTGAAAGATGAATGAGGGGGAAGAGGGGTAGGAGGCGCGAAGCGTGGTCAAGTCCCATGGAGGGGACTCTGGAACAGGGGAACTGGGGTATCGGGGGGAGGGAGGGAAGGGTTGGGGGGAGGGGGGAAGAGAGGAGTAAGGGAACGAAAAATGGACTGGAATGGGGAAGGCAATAGAGGATGTGAGTGGGGGGGGGGGGGGGGTATAGGCTGGGGTGCCCTCCTGACAGACAATACAGAGTTGGGAATATCACAAGGGTGCAGCAGAATGCCCGTAGATTATGGTTAGGTGGGTTACATGGAATGTGGGTGGGATCAACTCACCAATAAAGAGAACAAAAATTTTACAACATTTACAGAGGAACCACATTAGACATTGCGCTGCTGCAAGAAACACACCTTAGTCAGGAAGAACATGCCAAACTTAAAAAATGGTGGGTGGAGGAGTGTGTTTCAGCGGGAGCGCAAGGGAAAAAAGGAGGGGTGGCGATACTAATATGCAAAGGAGTGGCAGCAAAGGTCCGCCTTCTTGCGGTAGATAACAGGGGCAGATATGTCCTAGTGGAGATAGAGACATCAGGGCAAAAGATATTAGTCTGCAATTTATATGCCCCCAACCACTATGATAGACACTTCTATAACCAGGTGATACGCCATTTGATCTCGTATCAGGGGGAGAACATACTATTGGGAGGAGACTTCAACACAGTGTGGGATGCATCGATAGACAGCTCAAAGGGTCAGAGGAGCGACGCGGTAGCGACTACCCGGGGTCTGAAGAGACTGGGAAAGGCGCTGGATCTTGTAGATGTATGGAAAGTGCTGCATCCCACTGAGCGAGACTACACTCACCATGCAAGGGCACATGAATCCCAGGCCAGAATAGACTACCTTCTTGTATCAGAGGCTATGTTCGGGCAGGTAAAAGATGCGCATATAGGACCATACACTATCTTGGACCACGCATGGGTATGTCTTGACTGGGTAGGAGGACCACGAAAGCACACAAGGGGTTCCTGGCAGTTCTCGCTAGAGTTGGCAGGGGACGAGGTGTTCAAAGCAAAACTTAAAGAATGGGGGGAGGACTATGGAAAACTGAATGAACAGCACAGTGGAGACCCGTTTATATTCTGGGAGGCAGCAAAAGCAGTGCTTCGGGGTGGGATAATCAGTTGTTACCATCATGTCAGGAAAACCCGAAATAGAGAAATATTAAGGTTAAGCTCATTGATATGCAAGACACGCAAGGCCTACGGACAGACACATGCAGAAATACACCGGTCTAGACTCATAGAAACTCAGACCGCCTTGAATATGCTGTTGCATCAGCAAGCAGCTAAATCTCAGCTATATTACAAATTTCAGCTACACAGATTTGGTAACAAAGCAGGGCGCCTGTTGGCGCGACTGGCAAATCTAAAAGGGAAAAAGAGGCACGTCCTGCAGGTTCGGGGGGAACACGGGAATGTGGAGAGGACAGTGGAAAGGATATGTGAGGTTTTTGCTAAATTTTATAGCAACCTATATGCAAAACCTAGAGAGCAAGGTTTGCCGGAGTCCATGTACCTGGATAACTTAGATCTACCTTCCCTCAGCCAACGGGATAAAGATAAATTAAATCAACCAATTACGGTGGATGAGGTGCTCTTGGGAATACAACAAGGGAATCTACTCAAGGCACCTGGTCCAGATGTCATGCGCATAAAATTTTACAAACGGCTAGGAGAACACATCGCACCAACACTGGCCGGGTACTTCAATAATAAATGAGTGGAGGAGTGGCCTAGTGGTTAGGGTGGTGGACTTTGGTCCTGGGGATCTGAGGAACTGAGTTCGATTCCCACTTCAGGCACAGGCAGCTCCTTGTGACTCTGGGCAAGTCACTTAACCCTCCGTTGCCCCATGTAAGCCGCATTGAGCCTGCCATGAGTGGGAAAGTGCGGGGTACAAATGTAACAACAAAAAAATAAAATAAAATAAGATAGTGGACAGGGAACAGGGTCCAGAAGGTCTGTCTCTAGCAAGGATAGTGGTGCTGCCGAAACCGGGGAAGGACCTACAGAGCCCTGAATCATATCGACCAATTTCCCTCCTAAATGTGGAACTAAAATTACTAGCTAAAATAATGGCCAACCATATGAAAAAGTATTACCGAAGCTAATACATGAGGCCCAAACCGGATTTGTAGAAGGTAGGGTAATAGCTAAAAACTTAAGGAAAATCATAGGGGCTTTAGAGAGGAGGAAGCAGAAAGACCTGTGTTCCCTACTTATCAGCTTCGATGCCGAAAAGGCATTTGACAAGGTACATTGGGCATTTTTATTTTCAACGCTGGAAAAATACGGCTTTGATAGTTGGTTTCTATCTGCGGTTAGAGCCCTATACTCGAACCCAAAAGCGCAGGTGTGGGTTAACGGGGTGGAATCAGAGGAATTTCTAATACAAAGAGGAACTCGACAAGGGTGTCGGTTATCTCTGATGCTTTTCGTATTATCACTCGACCCCTTGATCCGAGACATCTTAGGCAGCCCAACGATACACGGTGTACAAGTAGGACAGACAACATTTAAAATAGCAGCTTTCGCAGACGACCTCCTAGTACTGCTCACGGAACCCCAGACATCCTTCCCGGCATTAATGGCAGTGCTGGAGGAATATGGTGACTCTGCTGGCCTTACTTTGAATTTGTCTAAATCAGAAGCGTTAGCTTCATCTGCAGTAGTGCGAAATCTCTGGAGCCACGGGTTCCCCTTGTGCTGGGTGGAGGGATCATTCAAGTATCTAGGGATTAAATTGACTATGGACTTAGACAGCTTATATGACATAAATGTAAAACAGTTATTAGAGAAGACAAGGTCCCAATTAGACGGATGGGAGGGTCTCCCGTTGTCACTGAGAGGTAGGATAAATCTAATACAAATGGTGATATTCCCCAAATGGCTATATCTTTTGCAAACGCTGCCAATGTATTTAAGACGAAAAAACATTTTACAAATTAATAGAGTTTTTGGAAGATTTTGCTGGGCCAAAAAGAAACCCAAAATACAGGCCAAAATGATGTGGGGAAATTGGAAACAGGGGGGGATAGGCTTGCCAGACCTAGCTGTATATAATCAAGCATGCCTTCTCAGAGATGTAGGTGATTGGGTGGGTCAAACAAATGCATTTACGCCATTAGAAAGGGAACATGCATACTTTGCCCCCCATAACGTGCTCACCTTGTTGCATTTGATGCAGGGCCATCTCCCGGCACCATTCAAACGCTGTCAGCTGCTGCAACCCATGCGTAAGGCATGGAAGGCTTTGACTAAACATCTAGGGGGAACACCAGAAACATCAGAATTACTAACATTTAGAGGGAACCAGGAGTTTGAACCGGGACAGAGTAACCCTACCTTTCTTAGATGGGAGTCGCAGGGAATCACAAAGGTGGAGCACATGTTAGGCCAAGACGGGGACATTAAAAAATTTGAGGACTTGCAAGACAAGATAAGGGAACACATGGTGAGACTGTTTCGCATACGCCCAAGCTAAGCACTATATTTTACACCTAAACCAGGCCGCCCTGAGGTCGAAACTTGGGAGCCAAATTACACAGTTTTTCCACGACCTAGAGCCTGGGAGAATCACAGTGTCCACCCTGCATAAAGCACTGCTGCGGTGTACCCCGCCGAAAAATTTAGGCTACATTAAACATAAATGGGAACAGGAGTCAGGGGTGACCCTAGAGAGGTGGGACATAGGAGCTTTGCTAAGACGTATCCCGCTTCTTACTATTGATGAAAGGCTAAGAGAATGTGAATACAGAGTGATCATGCGGGCTTACACTTCGGGACCCACAAGGGACACGAACTGTGTTAAATGTGCTCATAGGTTACACACTTTGTATCACGCCTTCTGGGGATGCCCGAAGATACAAGGCTTCTGGAGGCAGATTCGGAGGTTCATGGCTAAAATGGTAGGGAGACCCATGGGGGGGACGTGGGACCATTACGTGTTAGACACACAACTTGCTTTTCAGACACAAATGGAGGGAACCAGGCTTTGGTGTCGTAAAGCATATCTGCTGGCCCGTAAGGCCATCCTACAAAAATGGATCTCCCCAGATCCGCCTGCATATTGGCAATGGCGGAACCAACTGCACAAATTGGCTACATGGGAAGCAAAAGAGGCAAAGGGCAAACCCGAAAAGGAAGAAACAATTTCTGCTCACCTGGGGCCCATATCTACACAGCCTTAGCTCACGCGGGCGCAATCTGCTTTTAAATCAGTTGTAAATCAGCCTCACTTGGGTTAGAATCATCCATTAACATGCCTTCCCCAGCAAGGGAGGTCACTAAGAGAGGCAGGGATGTGGGGGGGGGGGGGGGGGTTAGAGGAGGGACGATGAGGAAATAGGGATGGAGGGGGTAGGGGGGATGGTTGAATAAAGGAGAAACATTATGCGCCTTAGTATACAAGGGATGAAGGTTGTACACCACCGAGTGGGTGTATGTACTGTACTAACATGTGCATGTGCAAGAGCGCCAAACCCACGTCTATGACTGTTAGCAGTTTATGTTAAGTTATAGAGGGGAGCCACCAGAACAAGGGCTCCACCTCAGATAAAAAGATGTTCCTTTGTTTATTGTTGTATTTAGAATGAAAGGACTGAGAATGAACAAGGATTAAAATACTACATGTAAATGAATAATTAAAAACCCTGACATACGTGTCGTTAATGTGATAACATGGACCAGTAATGTAGGGAGGGAATAGATTAGGATGGGGGGGGGGGGGGGGGGGAGAAAAATTATAGAAAATAAAAACCAGAGACGGCAAACGACGACTCTTCTGAATGAGAGATTGTTACATGTACTTTGTTGTATATTGAGTTGATTGATTTTGTATACCATGATGATTTCTCAATAAAAATGTTGAAACATAAGACAACCTTGGCCGCCTCCCAAAAGAGAACAGGATCTGCCTCATGTTCAGCATTAAAAGTTTTATATTCCATCCATTTATCCCTGATATAGGTTAAAAACTGCGCATCAGTGTATAAATCAAGTGGAAATCCACATATGGACGCTCTTTGATGTTCAGCAACACAAAACTGTAACCACACCATGGCATGATCTGACACCTCTATAGATCCTATCTCCGCCTCAATGATCTCTGAAAAGAAATTCTTGTCCACCAGCAAGTAGTCTATTTTAGAATGTGTCAGGTGTGCTCTAGAGAGATGGGTATAATCTCGTTCAGTAGAATGTAATAAACGCCAAACGTCAACCAGATCCAAAACCTCACACAACAAGGCCAAATCTTAGTCTTATATGCTGTATGATGTTGAGGATTATGAGATCTATCCCATTCCGGATCTGCTACCCAATTAAAATCACCTCCCACCAGTCTAGGGTGTGATTGAAAATCATGCATTTGGTCCAATATGTGTTTATAAAAAGATTTCCTATACAGTAAAACCTCTGTTTTCGTTGACTTCGGTTATCGTCGTTTTCGGTTTTCGTCGTTTTTTGGGGGGTTTTTTCAAAAAATTTGTCTCGGTTTTTCGTCAGTTGCCTCGGATTTCGTCGGCATGCATACTGTACTTGTGTTCTGAAGACAGGGAAAACATTAATCCGGCTTTTCCTTTGGGAGCTCATGCCTCATACATAAATCTTTCTGAGAGGGGAGGAAGAAGGGATTACCCTGAACTCTATAAAGCTGAAAAAGATCCTACTGCTCCGATGCACCAAGACTCTCTTCCTGTTTGCTTTTGACACTTTTGTATTTCTAGTATGTTCCTCCTCCCCCCCCCCCCCCCCCCTCTATTTTCCTGAGTTCCTTTTTTTTTTTTTCCTCTTCTCGGTTTTCTGTCTCTAATTACTCCTGTCTCCGCTCTTTTTCTCTATACTTTATTATCTTACAAGGGTTATTTGGATTCAGGTATGTCACAATGGATATCAGGATGCAGATGTATTCTGTTTATATGGCTTACACAGATAGGTTTGACTTTACTTTGGAGAGTGTATATTGCTGATTCAGTGAATGGGAATGGGGACTTATATACCGCCTTTCTGTGGTTTTTTTCAACTACATTCAAAGCGGTTTACATATTATATACAGGTACTTATTTGTACCTGGGACAATGGAGGGTTAAGTGACTTGCCCAGAGTCACAAGGAGCTGCAGTGGGAATCAAACCCAGTTCCCCAGGATCAGAGTCCGCTGCACTAACCACTAGGCTACTCCTCCACTCCATATTGCATGACCTTATTGTTAAATATCGGTTAGTTACTATGATGTTAGGAGAAAGAACCTTAGCCTATGAAGGGGTGACTATCACAGCTAACTATGAGGGTGAATGCTTATAACCATTGCCTTTGTTACTGTTGTACAACAGCTACCCCCTACCCCCTCTCCTTTATTTTTTTTTTGTGCATGAATGATGTTGAGCTGTGTAAGATACTAGGTATCCTGTCATGCTGAGTGGGTAAGGGAGGGGAGGCTGTTTAAAGGGAATAATAGCTTCACTAAGGGAGCCAACTTTATGTATGTATGGTGGGTGAGTAATACGGGATAGGCCATCTGCGAAGTATTCTGTTAAGGTGATGTGTGAGTGTGTGTGTGTGGGGGGGGGGGGGGGGGTTATCTGTTTTTGGTACAGGGATTTTGGTACCGTTGGGGGCAGATAGCAATTGGTAGTGCCATTGCTGAGTGATTGGGAAGGGGGCTGTTTTTGTGGTGGATTTAGTTTAGAGGGTACTGTAATTTGGTTAGTAGAGGACACTTTGTGGTCCTGGGATGGACTTGTTGGAACTAGGGATTATACGGGGGGGGGGAGGGGCGATTAAGACGTGAGAACTCCAGAGTAGGTGGGGGTTAGATTAAAGGGGAGGGTTTTATAAGGGTATACAAGGTGGGGAGGTGGGGGAAGGGCCTTTTATAGAGGGGGGAGGAAGTAATGTGATTTATGGGGAAGGGGGGATGGGTGGTTTGATGCTCTAGTAGCGCTCTAGAAATGTTAAGTAGTAGTAGTAGTAGTACAGGGATCTTATGAGGACCAAGAGCTGTGGAGAAGACAAAGTTGGTACAGCCGGGTACGTTGGAGGCTGGGACGACATGCCTGGATGTTAAGACAGATGAGCTTTCTTTGCTGGTCATACCTGGGTAGTGTCACATGACAAATTGGAAAATATACTCATGGAATGTTGGAGGTATCGTGTCTCCGATAAAAAGGAAAAAATTTTGCACAGCCTGCATAGGAAAGGAGCTTCGATAGCTTTTCTTCAGGAGACTCAACTAAACTACTCTGAACATTGTAAATTAAACACCTGGTGGGTGGGGGATTACATTGAAGCTCCAGCTAAGGGGAAAAAAACAGGGGGTAATTATATTATTTCATAAAAACTTGCAGATAGAGAAGAAATCAGTAGAAGTGGACCCGGAGGGGCGCTATATTATTGCACAGTTGAATATTGATGGCACCCCTTATGTTTTATGTAATATTTATGCTCCCAATGCCTATGATAAAAATTTTTTACTGTAAACTTATACATAAGCTCCAACCTTATGTGGGTGATCCAGTTGTTGTAGGAGGAGACTTTAATGTTGTGGCAGACCCTCTTTTGGATAAATCACATTCCCCGGGATGAGTTCGTTATGATGGCACTAAGGGGATACCATTACTTTGTTCTACTTTAGGACTGGTAGAGATGTATGGCATCTGTTGAACTCGGGTGAGAAAGATTTCACCCACTTATCGCGGGCTCATCAAACTCAGTTCCGTATAGATTATATCTTAGTAGGGGAAGGTCTCTTTCCGAATATTCATTTGGCTACAATTGATCCCACAGCAATATCAGACCATGCCCCTATTTGGATGGAACTAGGGGGAGGGCAAGCTGGCCCCTTGTTCAGGAGGTGGGCATTTCCATTAGACTTGTATCAAGACCTGGATTTTCAAAATTATATTAAAACTAAGTGGAGGAGTTCAACAGCCAACATAGAACAGACACTGTCTTATTCTGGGAAGCAGCTTAGGTAGTGTTAAGAGGAGATATCATTGCTTATAGTATCACTAAATGGAAGAGAAGAGATGCGGCCATATTACAACTGGAAAAGAATGTCACACTTTGACAGAGCTATGGGAAATGTCCCTCGGAGGAAAACCGAGATCGATATCTAGCCGCCCAGAGCTCATTGTGAATGAACTGATAACATCAAAGAGCAAAAAAGTCAGCCTGTATTATCAATACCAACTACACAAGCATGGGAATAAAGCAGGCCGGTTGTTGGTGCGTTTGGTAAGACAAAATAGGGGACCTAGAAAGGTGTTGACCATGCATAATGCAACGGGGAAACTGGTACATAGCGACGGCGAGATCGTACAGATTTTCGATCGGTTTATCGGACATTATATACACCAACGGAAGGGAATGAAATGGAACTGGAAATATATTTAGGTAGTTTGGATTTTCCTAGGGTGTCGGAGACCCAGATGGTGGCTCTTAATACTCCAATAGGTCTGGATGAAGTGGTGTGGGCATTTGGGAGGAGTGTGTTCTGTAAAGCCCCTGGGCCTAATGGTTACAGAGTGGAATTTTATAAATTGATGCTACCAGATATTCAACATCTTCTAGTAAAATTGTTTAAAATTATAGTGGAAACTCAACATCTACCGGAGTCGTTACGTATGGCGGAGATTGTGGTGTTTCCGAAACCAGGGAAGGACCCATTTCTCTGATTGGATATGAGGCAAAGTTGTTGGCGGGCATCCTAGCTAACAGGCTAGTGCATATTTTGCCTTCACTGATAGCGGAGCCTCAGGTCGGATTCATTAGGGGGAGACAAGTTGTCAAAAATATTCGTACTATGCTGGCATCTTTAGAGCAGGCGCAGATGGCTCATGTGCCCACTTTGCTTGTCAGTTTTGATGCTGAAAAGACCTTTGATAGGGTTGTCTGGGGATTCTTGTTTGCAGTGGTTTGGACCTATGGTATCGAGGGCTTTTTTGCACTGGCTGTACGGACATTATATATGGCACCAGAAGCTAGAGTACTGGTTAATGGACAGATCTCAGAGTCATTCCCTATTCTGGGTGGTACGCGACAGGGATGTCCACTATCTCCGTTGTTGTTTTCTCTGACTTTGGACCCACTGATCAGAGAAATTGTTAGGGGGGGTAGCTTTGGGATCACATGAATTTAAAATCTCCGCCTTTGCTGATGACTTGTTAGTCCATTTGTCTTTTCCTGATAGTTCTCTCCTGGTGCTGTTGGAGAGCTTTGCGGAGTATGGTTCCTTTTCTGGATTTTGTCTTAACATGACTAAATCGGAGGGGTTACCAACTTTCCTAGAGGTTCGTAATTGTTGGAAAGGGGTAGTCCCTTTGAAATGGGCCTCGGAAAGTTTTAGATATCTAGGCATCTCGTTACCTGCTGATCCCTGCAGTCTTTACAAGATTAATGTGGACCAGTTAATTAATGATGCACGTCTACAATTAGCTGTCTGGCATACCTTGCCACTGTCACTTACATACCTTGCCACTGTCACTTAGTGGCAGAATCAGTTTATACCGCATGACTCTTTTTTCCCCGCGGGTTAAGATGGTGACAGAATAAGATGGACATTGCAGAGCTCCGTACCTTCGTTGAGACTGTGGGCAGCAGGTACAGACGGAATCAGCTGGTGGAGCGAACCGCTACTTACCCAAGCAGGGATAGACAAGCGAACCCTCCCCACGGTGACTAACGATAACGCTGAAGCCGAGTCCAGGATCAATCATACCCAGGCCTACCCTGCACCCACACCACCTCTTCGAGTCCACCCGGCGCTTATCGCTGCAAAGACAAACAACATGCGGCGACGCAAGCTGAGGCAAATGGCTCTCCCTCATCGGCTGGCCACATGGAACCGTAGAACCGAACGGCAGCAGACGACGTGATACCCGTATAACACAAAGGACCAACCAAGACCTCCACATGCGATCCTTCAACCGGGCCACAACAACGACTAAATGCAGCTTCCAGCAGACCTAAGCACCTGAACACCGCACAAGTCCACAAAGGCAAGTAACGTTTACCTTCGCAACCCTTATCAGGACGTGAATCGACCTTCTCCATGTGCGATCCCCGGAGACGGGCCATCACAAGTCCCCAAAGGCAAGTAACGTTTACCTTCGCAACCCTTATCGGGAAGTGAATCGACCTTCTCCATGTGCGATCCCCGGAGACGGGCCATAACGCGCCATAACTTGGCGGACTACACCCTTGATCCAGAACCCAGGAAATGAGTGCAGCCCTGCCAGCCGATGCTCCAGCAGAGAAAAGATAAGAACCCAATTTGCAGGGTAACAATCATTGTATAAACTTACTCCTCTGCTTTTTGCTGCATGCGGACTGACTTAGAGAATACCTCTTAGTTTAGTAAGACCAACCAAAGTCTAAGCCATTCAAGCCCTCTCAAAACCTCTAATTTTTGAATTACTTATGTCCCAATAGTATCTCTGCAGTACTGAAGGACTGAATTGTTCCCTACCGCTGAAATAACTGATATCCCTCAAAACATTGTTGCTGTAGTGTAGCACATCATTGTTGCTGTAGTGTAGCTACATCACATGTAGCTTAACATTGTTGCAGTACTGTAGCACAACATTATTGCTGTAGTGTAGCTACATCACATGTAGCTTAACATTGTTGTAGTACTGTAGCACAACATTATTGCTGTATTGTAGCACAAAACTTATGTCCTCAGAACACGGTTGCTGTATTATAACATGGAATTATTCTGATACCAAATTCTGCTGCACTGAAGCATGATATCATTCTGTTACTAAATTCTATTAGTTAGCATAATATAGTAGCAAAATAAGTTAACATAATTAGCATAATATAGTAGTACTATTGTATAATTGATTGGTTATCTTACAGTTAATATACCACCTTTCAACTGTATGTATGCTAACATACTGACATGTCTATTCCACCACACACATTCTTTTGAGCTTCCACATGGAGTGGAACATTTTTTGGTGGTATTCTTCACGTGGCAATCTAGTGTGAGATTTTGATCGATGGTGACTCCAAGTATTTTCAAAGTGTTTGAGACGGGGAGGGAAACGTTTGGTGTGGTTATGGTAGTGAACTTGCTAGTGTTATGTTGTGAGGTGAGTATAAGACATTGTGTTTTTTCTGCGTTGAGTTTTAGCTGAAATGCGTCCGCCCAGGAGTGCATGATTTGGAAGGTTTGGTTGATCTCCTTGTTGATTTCCTTTCATGTTTGAACGGGATGTAGATCGTGACATCGTCTGCGTATATATATGGATTGAGGTTTTGATTGGCTAATAACTTGGCTAGGGGTATCATCATTAAGTTGAAAAGGGTTGGCTAGAGAGGGGATCCTTGGGGGACTCCACATTCAGGTGTCCATGGGGCTGATATAGTCGAGTTAGCTGTTACTTGGTATATCCTTGTGGTCAGGAATCCTCTGAACCAATTAAGAACGTTTCCTCCAATTCCAAAGTATTCTAGGATATGTAGTAATATTTCATGGTTGACCATGTCAAAGGCACTGGACATACCAAATTGCAAGAGAAGTATGTTTTTGCCAGTTGCAATTGTTTGTTTAAATTTATTCATTAAAGTCACTAGTACTGTTTCAGTGCTGTGGTTCGACCGAAATCCTGATTGAGATTCATGAAGAATTGAGTGCTTACTTAGGTAGTTAGTGAGCAGTTTCGTCACTGCGCCTTCCATAAGTTTGATTATCAATGGAATAGATGCCACTGGACGGTAGTTACTACTACTACTATTTAGCATTTCTATAGCGCTACTTTGCATCTTTCGGTAGAGGGGTAAGTAGAATGCTTCCTTTATCTTTTGGGAAGAGCCCATTTTGTAGCATGTAGTTCAGGTAATTCGTGAGGTCTGCTTTGTATAGTTGAGGGGCGGATCTTATAAGGTTAGTGAGACAGATGTCTAATTTGCATTGCAATTTGGCGTATCTTCCGAGCGATTGGGAGACGTCGATCAATAGTGTGTCAAAGTTGGTCCATGATCGGTCTGCTGGATATTCTTCAGGTATTGGGTCTAAACACTCGAGGAGGTTTGCATAATCAGTTGTGTTGATAGGTATCATGAGTTGTAGCTTTATAATTTTTTCTTTGAAGTAGTTGGTGAGATTGTTTGCTGATGGGGTGTCTATGTTGTTAGAAGTAACTGGTGTGGTAATTAATAGTTTGTTTACGAACTGGAATAGTTTGTGTGTCCTTGTAGTCTGATCCGATTTTAGTTTTGTAGTATGATCTTTTAGTTTGTCTGATGGTGTATTTTCTTTGTAGTTGTTTCCAATCGTTAAGTGCGGAGTCATCTTTTTTCTTATTCCATGCTCGCTCTAGTCTTCTGACTTGTGTTTTTAATTCTTTCAATTCTTCATTAAACCATGGTATTGAGTTTTTTCTGTGTGAGGTTCTGGTTTGAAGTGGTGCTATGTTGTCTAATATGATTCTGTATCTGTTGTCCCATTCCTGAAGAAATTGGGGTGAGTCTGTAGGTGTTGACCGTTCATTATTATAGAATTGTTGCCAGAATATTAGCGGGTCTATTTTGCCTCTCGTGGTGTAGGTATGTTGTTGTTTATGTTGTGAATCTTTTGGTCGCCAGTGAAGGGAGAGGTTTGCTTTGTAGTGATCGGACCATGGAATAGCTGTCCATTTTGTATCTGTTAGTGCGAGATTTTGTTCTGATGAGAATTTGTGTGTAATCATGTCTAATGTGTGTCCTTTAATATGGGTGGGCTGCATTGATGCTATGGGAGGCCAGGGAAGCCCTGGGCACTCCCAAGAAAAGAAAGAGGTTTGTCTCCATTTGGACCAAGTACTTACAAAGTATATCCCATAAAGTGAGAAGTGCAGTATTAAATAAATTTTCCACATAGGGGACCATAAAGGATGGTGAGGATAATGGCAACTGGAGTCCAGTAGCACAAAATAAGGCAGAGACACTTAACCAACACCGTAGCATAGGAGTGGGAGGAGGAAGTGACCGAATGGCTCATGAAGTGAATGCGGAATGTTTAATAATAAAGGGGGGAGGGGGATGAGAGGGAGGGGGGAATTAGAAAAGGGGTTCACCACGGTACAAAATACAAGTTATTATTCTTGGAAATTGCAGATAGCATGTAATGTTAATTGTTATATATATGTTTCTATCTTTGTACAAGGATTATGTTAAAGGCAGTAAAAAAAGGGGGGGAAGGGGAGATTGGGAAGGAACTGTAACAACAAAACTTGATGATAACGACCGGGGATTAGTGTACATATGACGGACAAAGTTAGAAACTGTTATGTACTTAATCAAATGATTGTGTTAATCTGTGAAATCATCAATAAAAACGTTGAAACATAATATGGGTGGGCTGCATAGTTGGCCAGTGAAGCTCCCAGAGTTGGAGGAAGTCGTTGCATTCAGATACATTTGCTAGGTTTGTATCCTCAAGGTGAAGGTTGATGTCTCCTGCTATAAGAAGGTTTTGGGTGGAAACACATGTATTTCAAATGAAATCCATGAAATGTGTTTGGTAGTCTTGCCAATTGCCTGGTGGTCTATAAAACAAGATAAGGTTTAGGTGGTCAAGTAGGGTTGGGTGGTTGATTCTAACTGAAGCTATTTCAAGTTGAGGAAGTATGGATTCGGCTATTGTTGTGACGGTGAATTGGGATCTAAAGATTTATAGCTATGCCTCCTCCTCTTTTTCCGTTCCTTGTCCAGTGGGTAATTTTGTACCCAGGAGGGCATAGTTCTAAGATTATGGGATCTTTGAGGTCATGGATCCAGGTTTCACTAATCAATAAGAAGTCGAGATTGTCTGTCGTGATCCAGTCGGATATTGTCATAGTTTTATTAACTACCGATCTGGCATTTATGTATCCCATTTGGATTAGTTGTTAGGGTTCAGTTGGGGTTGAGGATGTGATAATTTTTATTAGTTGTCTATCTTCTTGGTATTTAAGTTTATTTTGTCCCTTCTTTCCTTTCTGTTGATTGTGTCCGTAGTTGGTAGGTTTTCCGTTCCATTTTTTGGTCTTTTGGGTGGGTGTATTGTTTTTGGGTTGTGTGCATGGATTATGTGTTGTGGGTAAATTATTGTCTGTGAGAGGGGTTGTCAGTGCATGGTGGATTAATGAAAGACAGTAGATGGTTAGGAGTAGTTTGTTAGTGTTCATGTTGACGATTAGTATGTGTAGTGCTGCAAGCTCGGATGTAAGTTAGAGTTCAGCCATGCGGAGTAGTGGTGATTGATTGACGTTTATAGTTAAACGTGCAATTCAATTCAGTGTGCGTACTTGTACACAATTTAGTATATTACAATTCAGTATATTGGCAATTTACAGTCTTACAATTCATTATAATGATATGAGGAGCTTAAAAAGGCATAAAAAAAGCATTGTAAACTTTAAAGTCGTTAAACACTTCAGTGGTGCATTGGTTCAGTGAATTTACCCTGCATATATTACATAAACCCTAACCAGCATGTTAACTCAGAGAGCCATTCAGCATGCAGCAGGACAATAGATTTGATCTAAGTACATTCTTTAACCATACAAAGTTAGGATTGTGGTTCTTCAACTGAACCTACAGGTCATCTCAGGAGTTATTCAACCTTACAGAATTAAGTTTTAAGTTCTTCAGTTGAATTCACCATTTACCTCAGGAAGTCTTTCAACCCGTAGCATGTAACATGCGACAGGGCAGTGGAGTTGGTCCATGCAGCAGTTTTATCATACAACATTAGCGCAAGGGCGATAGCATCTCAGTCTGTAGTCTCCGCTCTGCAGCTCTTCTTCTCCACCATGCGCTGTGCCCGAGGCTCTCCAACTTGTGTCTTTCCGCCGTGTATAGTATTGGTTACCTCTCTGCTTATTGCAAAAGGATCTTAAGACTCTTACACGATTTCTTGTACATTTCTGCTTGGGGGGGGGGGGGGGGGGGGGGTGGAACCTAAACTTCCCTTAGAGAACTTAGAGTGGAGGAGTGGCCTAGTGGTTAGGGTGGTGGACTTTGGTCCTGAGGAACTGAGTTCGATTCCCACTTCAGGCACAGGCAGCTCCTTGTGACTCTGGGCAAGTCACTTAACCCTCCATTGCCCCATGTAAGCCGCATTGAGCCTGCCATGAGTGGGAAAGCGCGGGGTACAAATGTAACAAAAATAAAAAATAAAATAAATATGGTCATTGGAGGATTGGGATTACTTAATATGAGGCTACATAACCTGGTTTACCTCCCAGGTTGAAAAGACACAGTCTGTTGCATTCTCTGCGACATGCGTGGAACATTTTATTACAGGCTTTGAAGCAGGACCCCCGATGCACGGACTTTCTGCCACTAGTGAGAAATTTGGACTTTGGACTGGGTCAGGCAAAAGGTATATTTCATAAATGGGCAGTGCAGCGCAGGGGATATTTTATGTTGCTGATTTGTTGCGGGAGGACGGCACATTGCAAACGTTTGTGGAAGTGATGAAGGAACTCCGACCGCACCCTTTAAATTCCTTTGCGTATATGCAGGCCACTCACTATTGTCACACCTTTGGGTTGAGATGTTCGAAAGGGGTGTTTTCATTGTTGAGTTGTCGGCCGAAAAAGATTGTCCAATCTAGTAACAAATCTTCAAAAGAGTATTCTCCAGTTACTTCCTGGTAAAGATTTCGCTCTGCTGGTGAGCCGATGGAGTGAGGATCTTGGCTGTTCTTTCTGGGAGAGGGATGTTTTGCCATTATTACAACAGATTCCAAAAAATGTCTACAGTTCTAATTATAGAGAGTGTCAATTCCGGATTCTTACTAGATCATATTTCTCTCCTCGAAAGGCGTATAATGCAGGCTTCCAAGAGACAAAAAATTGTGCCAAATGTGGAGATCCTAGGGCCACTTTGGCTCATTCCTTGTGGAGTTGTCCACCTATACAACACTATTGGATTGCTTTGATTAGGTATTGGGAGCATTTATTGCATAAACCGATTAATGTATCACCGACGCAACTTATTCTTGGGCAGAGAGCTTGGGGTGCCGCTTTTACTGGCAGAGAGTGGGCATTCATATATAAGGCTGCTGTGGTGGGGAAGAAGTGTATCCTTCAATGTTGGACTCAGGATATAGCCCCCTAACGTTTGGTTTTGGAAGAGTGCATATCATGCTTTGCTACTTATGGACGCAAGAGATGCGCGACTAACCCCGAAGCGTAAGAAAATGTTTTGGTCTGTTTGGGAGTCATATATTTTGGAATTATCCCCTAGAGTATTTATTTATTTATTACATTTGTACCCCGCGCTTTCCCACACAATGCAGGCTCAATGCGGCTTACATAGTCTTCTCATGAAACAGTCCCATATGTAGTGTTTCAAGTGGTTGGTGCGGGGGTTTTACTTGGTGGGGGGGGAAGGAGGTGCATTAGGAAGTGAATGAGAATGGATGGGGGGATAGATCGTTGAATGGTGTGAGGGTTTCAGTTGGTTGGATAAGGTCTTTTTATTTTATGGGGGTTATAAGAATCTAAGTCCCTCTTTGAAGGTAGCCTTACATTTAATGATTCTTCTACCCTCTGAGTATCTTGTTCGCACCTACTGGAACCCAAGGCTGGGAGGGGGGATTGTGGAAGGGGGGGTTTGATAAGAGACAAGAGGGAGGGAAATGGGGGGTGATGGGGGGGAAGGGGGGAGGGTAGGCTTGGGAGGAGAGAATGCTCTGCTTAGAAGGAATTCCATTTTTGATGTATAAAAGTTAAAGAATAGGTGACTGTTCATGATAAGTCTGTTCTAATACCTTGTTCATGGATGTGCATATCTTTCACCGGTTAACTATGTGTTGCATATTTGTCTTAAATAAAAATGATTTTCCATAACGAATAAGGGACAAAAAGATGCCCTAAATAACCTGATAACCACTGGAGGGAATCAGGGATGATCTCCCCTTATTCCCCCAGTGGTCAATAACCTCCTTTCCTCCACCCCCCCCCCCCCCCCCCAAAAGAAAATGTGATGAAAAACATTACTTGCCAGCCTCAGATGCTATACTCAGGTCTATTAGATCAGCATGCAGGTCCCTGGAGTAGTCTAGTGGTGGCTGCAGTGCACTGCAGATAGGTGGACCCAGGCTTCTATTTCCCTCTACCTGTTACACTTGTGGAGGAAACTGTGAGCCCCCCAAAACTCACCAGAAAACCCACTATAGGTGCCCCCTTCACCCGTAAGGGCTATGGTAGTGGTGTACCGTTGGGGGTAGTGGTTTTTTTTTGGGGTGGGGGGTCAGCAGACAAGGTAAGGGAGCAGTGGTCAAATATGTACCTGGTAGCATTGCCCCTAGGGTGCCCTATTGCTTCCCTGAGATGTCAGGGGGACCAGTGTACTAAAAATGCTGGCTCTTCTAAATCCCAATGGCTTGATTTTGTGCGTTTTACACTTGGATGTATTTTTTTCCGAAACTGGACCAAAAAATAAAACATCGAAATCACAAAAACTTCCATTTTCGACAACAAAAGAGAGACGTTTTTCTTTTTTGAAAATGACCTTTGCTATTCAGATTTTGGACGTTTTTTGCAAAATGTCCAAAGTCGAACTTAGACGTCATATCAAAAATGCCCCTCTATGTGTAGGCCTTTAGCGGTATATCAAATGAATGAAAATAAATAAATTCTGGGGTCCTTTTAATAAACTGTGTTAGATTCTAATGCGTGCTTGCTAATGCGTGCTTAATACAGTTTAAAATGAGACACACTCGGGCATCCTTCGGCAACCATGCTGTGAAACATTGGTCTAGAATGTGTATTCTGAGTGTCTGGTCTAAAAGGTGCAGTAATGTGGCCTTTTCTGTGAGTTAAAACTTGAATTCAGTTTGCCTGAGGTCCTGTGGATTTTTTTTCATTTAAAGATCCACCTTTGCTTCAGTACTACAGTCTCCATCCCTTTTCCTTTTTTTCTCATCACTTTTTCTAAATAAACTCTTTGCTTCAATGCCTTGAAAAAAGTTGTTTTCTGTTTTGATTTACAGAGCCAGGCTGCAGGACCCATTGGTTTTGTTCAACATTGAGACCCTGAAGCAGGTCTTGCAGGAGTGGCTTCCACACCTAGAGAAAGCATTTTGCTTCCAGGAAGCTTCCAGCGTGTTAGCTGAGAATCATCAGAATGTGCATTTAGCTAATGGAGAAGAGGGAGAGGTTCTGGAGGAAAAGGAGCCTGACTTAGAGGCTGAAAATTCTAAAGAGGAAGTGGAGAAACCTGCTACCGATTCTAAGGAGGCATCGGATCACGCATTCCAGGTGTACCACCTATGTGTCTTTCCAAAAGAAGTTCAGGAGGACCTCGCACAACTAACAGCTTTGTGTTTAGAACTGAAAATCTTTGCTAATAAGACTGGCAGTTCTGGAGACTGTGCTGAGCAGTCAACAGACATTACTGTCCTTGCTTGCCACTTCATACGCACTTATTTTTCTCTCTTGGACCTAAAAAGACTAAAGCGATGCATTATGGTCGTCTATGAAGACAGTCCCACTGTTTGGGAGACCTATATCCAAGGTCTGAAAGGTAAATGGCTGAACTTTTAATTACATCTTATGGTTGCTTGCTGCTGCTTTGTTTATGTACAGGCCAATATTCAAAGAAAGCTAATGTTTAAATTAAATTTAGTGTCCTAACTTTAGGCAAGCTTCTAAATTTAGACCTGCTTGTTTATTTATACCAACATTTATGTTCCTGAGTTAAGTGCCTAGTGCTGAATCCTAACTAACTTCCTGTGACTTGATCCTGCCTTGGGTCCTGCTCATTTTGTCTCATGACAGTAATTTCCAATATTTAGGGCTTGTCAACTTTGGCCTAAGGCCCACTCAGCAGCAGCTGGTAGGATTCCCCAAGCCCCGCTAGTTGAAGACCTTCTCAAAAGCAGCCAGAACGTTCTGCAGCACAGCTCAGTAGTTGGCAGCTTTCCTGTGCCACCTGATGCCAACATTTGCAAAAACTGAGCATGCACTGAGTGCCAGTGTTGAGTAGCACAGGAAAGCTGCTAAGCAGTCCTGGAGGGAGCTCTGGATGCTATTGAGGAGGTCTTCAGCTGAGAGGGCTTGGGGATCCCCACCAGCTCAGGTTAATATTTTAAGTTCAGATGGGTGTAGAACTGCAGAGAAGACATTGTGCCAGTAGGACCACCCTACAGCAGCAGGGATAGGTGGGAATTGGAAACTTTTATTTAGGAAATAACACCTAACACAGATGCACACGTTGGTTAGGGGTGGATTAGATGAGAGAGATGCCACTGAAAAAGTGTGGAGTGGTTCATAGATGCATTTTAATGTGTTAAGAGAATTTTAAAGAACTAGGTGGAACCAAACAGGGATCAATAGTTTAGTTCCAAAGACTGGGCGTTTAGCATACTTTAGAGCAGATTTTTGCCACCTTGTGGTGATTCCATTCCATATTTGAAAATCTTATTTCCTTGTCATCAAGCAGATGAAGCCAATTACGTATGGGTTGTGTCCATCAACCAGCAGGGGGAGATAGAGAGCACTCAACTTTTCACAGTGCCTCATGGCCAGCCAGCTCCACTGCCTCTTCGGTATTCTCTATCTCCCCAAGCAGGGTGGCTGCATCTTCTTCGAGCTCCATCAAAAATCTGCCTGGGGGTGGCTCCTGGCTTGCCAGTTGTTAGCCGGGGTGTTAGAGGCTATAGCAGCTTCACTTTGAAGGCACATAGGTTAGCCCTTTCCCTGCCTTACCCATGCCCCCGTGGATGTGGACATATTAGCTTGCTTTCCCCTATCCTTTCCCACTCAGTGGATGCAGGCACATTGGTTCGCCTTTCCCTGCCTTTCCCACTCATCTGAGCCTCTGAAGTTCTTATTACCTCTGCTTTCCTCACAGCGTTAAAAAAAAAAAAAATGGAACAGAGGTTTTCCTTTGATTCTTCTTTGGGACCGGAGCTGTGATACTCGGTCCGGTGAGGTAAGAGTGTTTTCTAACTCCTCCGGGGTGGGCCCGCGATCGGGGCGTTTTTGGCATGAAACCGCCATTTTGAATTTTCCCGCCGTTTTTGGCGATGGCTGCAGAGAATGTAAAGCGCTGTTCCCGGTGTGGCAAGCGCAAATCAGCAGCGGGGCTCTGTAAATCGTGTTGTACAGGTGTAAGAGCCGGCCCGAGCATGGCGAGCAATGATTCTTCCCGCTCAGAGCTGGCAGCGGACGCCATTTTGAATTCTCCGCATAGCGCGGCCTCCGTAGAGACGGAGAACCCTGAGCCCCGGGGGGGGGGGGGGGGGACCTCGAATTGAGGCTATTCAGGGAGCGGCTAGCCCCAGACGGGATCTGGGTGCCCAGGGCGAGTTTTTCTCCCCTGATTTTGTGTTGTTATTGCATAAAGCATACATGCTGAAAAGAGCTCTCACTCAAGGGTCGTCTGAGGCCCCTTCTATTGTCCGTGTGTGTGTGTGTGTGTGTGTGTGTGTGTGTGTGTGTGTGTCCCGGTGGATTCTGGCCTTGGACTGCCCGCTGAGGCTATTTTCCCTGATAATTGGCATAAAGAAAAGCGTAGAAGGGCTAATTCCCCTTCAGATTGTGGTGCACCTCCTTTTTCCCCCCCGTGGTCGGGCTGTGAGGATTCGGAGAGTTCTGGCTGGCCTTCATGGTCTGAGGAGCCAGAGTCAGGTGCAGAATTACCACAGGATCTGGATGATCCCTCCGCGGTGAGGATTTTCCACCGTGATGAGCTGCCAGCGCTTATTTCAGATGCCCTACAGGCATAGGCGCCCGGTATAAGAGGCTTGGACAGGCTAAGCCTCCCCTGCTGTGCTCTGAGAGGTTTAAATTGTTGATTTTCCTCCATCCTCACAGCAGGAGCTGCAGTGAAAGCCCTCTAGCCTTGTGTAACCAATTGTAGAAATTGGTTCATGGTTTGTTTACCTTACTGCTGGGAGAGCAGGGGGGGGGGGGGGGTTGGCTGGGTTGCCAGGGAGATATTTAAGGAGGATGACTTCCTGACCTGCACTGAGAACAGATAGCAGCAGAATCGGACAACCAGACAACAAAGGTAGAAAAGATCATTTTATTTTCATTATAGTGTTTGGAATATGTCCACTTTGAGAATCAGGTGCTCAACATTAAAAGTTTATATTTATTTACTTATTTATGGCATTTTATCCCACATTAAACATGAATTAGGGTGTTTTGTGGCTCTGCATGAGAATTGTGATGATATGATCCCTTGTTTCATATTGTTGACAGTCTGCATTTTCCATATGGGTGGTATATTGGTGTATTAGGTTCTGCCCAGTGTAATATTTATGGTACAGTAAGGTTCTGAGTGTGTTTTTGCACAAAGTTGTGCATAGTGTTTTGCAGTTGAGTGATTGTGCTTAGAATATGCTTTGAGCAACCACTTTATTCTTTGACATATGATACATATCTAATATCTAAATTTAATAAAAGGTATTAATTGTGACTTTTATTTTTATTTATTTTTTTCTGTGTGTTATCAGGCAATTATGGATTTAAGCTCCACCCCTGACCCCGCCCCCTTTCGCCTCCCCAAACAGTTGGGCCACCAACCGCCTATGCCTACAGGTCCATTCTATTGAAGAGCCTGACAGTGGCACGGCCTCCTCTGTGAATCCTAGGATGGCTAGTACCAAAAAGCCTGCTCGAGCCTTTCCTTTGCATGACTCCATCCAAGAGCTTATTTCCGCTCAGTGGGCTGACCCCGAGGGACCTTTGAAAGTTTCCAGGGCTATGGGGCAATTATACCCTCTGCGTGAGGAGCATTTGGCTCGCTTTGCAATGTCTAAAGTAGATGCCCTAGTCACTGCAGTGACAGAGAACTACCCTCCCTGTGGAAGGAGGAGTTGCCCTGAAGGATATACAAGACCGTAGGCTGGAAGCAGCACTTAAACGGTCCTTTGAAATTGCAGGTCTTACTGTTCGGGCGTCTGCATGCAGTTCTTATGCTGCTAGAGCCTGCCTGGCGTGGTTGCAACAGGCAGTGGAACAGCCCGGAGATGGAGCGGAGCCCTTCTCGGATGTGGCTCCGCGGCTGGAGTCGGCCTTGTCCTTTTTGGCTGATGCCCTTTATGATATTGTCAGAGCTTCGGCTAAACAAATGGCAGTAGCAGTGGCGGCTCGCCATCTTATTTGGCTACGACATTGGGCAGCAGACATGGCCTCTAAGCAGAGGTTGGTGAAGTTGCCCTTTCAAGGCCTTCTCCTATTTGGTGAGGAGTTGGGAAAAAAAATTGTTAAAGGCCTGGGAGATCCTAAACCCCAGCGCTTGCCCGAAGATAGGCCGAGGCCTTCCTCCAAGGGCCAGGCGGTCCACTCCTCTTATAGACCTCGCTTCCGTGAAGCTAGAAGGTACTGCCCGGGGCTTTCTGCTGGGTTCACTTCTCGTGCCCGTTTTTCAGCAGAGAACTCCTTTCGCTCGGACAAGCGTTCCGCAGCCACCGGCTCTAGGCCTGGAGTTCAGGGGCGACCCTCTCAATGATGGTGCGCCGGCCCCCTCCTCGCTTCCTGTCATCGGACGTCTTTCCCTCTTTGCCGAGGAGTGGGCCAATAGTTCCTCAGATCAGTGTGTTCTGGACCTGATCAGAGATGGCTACAGAATAGAATTCAACGCCCCAGTAAGAGACGTGTTTGTGGAGTCCCGATGCGGTTCTGCCGCCAAACGGGCGGCGGTAGAGGAGACTTTGAAAGGTCTGATTCAGTTAGGGGCCGTGTCCCCGGTACCTCCCGCCGAACACGGCTACGGCCGATACTCCATCTACTTTGTGGTGCCGTGAAAAGGTGGGTCTTTTCGCCCTATTCTGGACTTAAAAGAATTAAACAAGTCCCTGAGAGTGTGGCATTTCCACCCTGCGCTCCATCATTGCTGCGGTACAGCCAGGAGAGTTTCTCACGTCTCTAGACCTGAAAGAAGCTTACTTGCACATACCAATTTGGCCCCCGCACCAGAAATTTCTGAGGTTTGCGGTGTTGGGAAAACATTTCCAGTTCCGGGCCTTGCCTTTTGGCCTCGCCAAAACCAGGCGAGAAGGTATCAGGGTTCACCCGTACCTAGACGACTGGCTCATCAGAGCAGACTCTGTAACAGAGAGCTATCAAGCTACAGCCAGAGTGGTCTCAGTACTTCAATCTCTAGGCTGGGTCGTCAATATGGCCAAAAGTCACCTGACCCCCTCGCAATCTCTAGAATATTTGGGGGCCAGGTTCGACACAGACTCGGGCTATGTATACCTACCCGAGCTAAGGCGGTGCAAGCTTCAGAATCAGGTCTGTCTGCTCCTGAGGATGCCCCGCCCGCAAGCTTGGGACATTGTCCAGCTGCTGGGATCGATGACAGCCACATTGGAAGTGGTGCCCTGGGCGAGAGCGCACCTGAGACCTCTACAGTATTCCCTACTTCAAAGATGGTCTCCAGTTTCTCAGGATTATCAATGCAGACTTTCTTGGCTCCCTGCGGCCCGACTCAGCATGGAGTGGTGGCTCTCAGACAGCATGCTGCGGCGAGGAATGCCGCTGGCGCTCCCCGATTGGTGTCTAGTAGTGACAGATGCCAGCCTGAAGGGCTGGGGCGCACATTGCAAGGGGAAGCATGCCCAGGGTCTATGGACACCCGAGGAGTCGGAGTGGTCCATCAACCGCCTAGAGTTGAAAGCGGTGTTTCAGGCGCTTCTGGCCTTTCAAGTGACCCTGGAAGGATTGGCTGTCAGAGTGATGTCGGATAACACGACAGCAGTGGCCTACATAAATCGACAAGGTGGCACTCAGTGCATAGCCGAACAGATTTGCCACTGGGCCGAGCTGCATCTTCATTTTCTGTCGGCAGCTCACATTGCAGGTCAGAGCAACGTGCAAGCCGATTATCTAAGCAGGCATCAGATCGATCCAGCAGAATGGGAACTAGCAGATGAAGTATTCCTGCAGATATGTGCCAAATGGGGCAAGCCCGTGATGGATCTTATGGCGACAAGTTCAAATGCCAAAGTCCCGTGCTTCAGCAGATGGAGAAATCCTCGCTCAGGAGGGTTGGATGCCTTGACTCAGCCCTGGCCTCCAGGCCTACTATATGTGTTCTCTCCGTGTCCCTTGATAGGGCGCGTGCTCCTGCGGATTCAGCTGCACCCAGGAGAAGTGGTCCTCATCGCCACGGATTGGCCCAGGAGGCCTTGGTATGCGGACCTCCGACAGATGCTAGTGGAGGCTCCCCTTCCTTTACCTCTGGTACCGAACCTGTTGTCACAGGGCCCGGTAGCCATGGAGGACGCCTGCCGCTTTGGTCTTATGGCATGGCGATTGAGAGGGCGCAATTGAGGGACAAAAGCTATTCAAACACAGTCATTTCCACTCTCCTGCAGGCCCGCAAGCATTCCACTTCCGTGGCTTATGCCAGGATTTGGCGTCAGTTTGAGTCTTCATGTGCTTCAAAAGCAATCACACCCATGTGGGCTCCTGTCTCGCCGATTCTGGACTTTTTGCAGGATGGGTGTACAAATAGGCTTGGCCTATAATTCCCTGCGGGTGCAAGTGGCAGCGTTGGCCTCCCTTCGTGGTAAGATTGAAGGCATGTCTTTAGCTGCTCATCCAGATGTGGCACGGTTTCTTAGTGGGGTGCTTCGGCTCCGGCCTTCCGTGCGAGCACCCTGTCCAGCTTGGAACCTGGGGCTAGTTTTGAAGGCCCTGCAGGCTTCTCCTTTTGAGCCACTTCGGCGAGCATCGGAGAAAGATTTGACACTAAAGGCCGTTTTTCTTGTGGCCATTACTTCGGCGATATGGGTGTCAGAGCTCCAGGCGCTGTCCTGTAGAGACCCATTTCTGCAATTCTCAGAGTCCAGGGTCACGGTTCGGACCGTGCCTTCCTTCATGCCTAAGGTGGTTTCAACGTTTCACCTAAACCAGCCTATTTTCTTGCCCTCCTTTGATAAGGAGGAGTTTCCAGAATCTTTTGGGCAGTTGCACCTGTTGGATGTGCGCAGGACTCTGCTGCAGTATCTGCGAGTTACTATCTCTTTCAGGATCTATGATCATCTGTTTGTTTTGCTATCAGGTCCTCGCAGAGGGTCTCCAGCGTCTAAAGCCACTATTGCCCGCTGGCTCAAAGAAACTATTTTTTCAGCTTATCTGCTTGCCGGCCGGTCTCTGCCTGTAGCCTTTAAGGCGCATTCTACCAGAGCGATTTCTTCCTCTTGGGCTGAAACTGGAGCACTCTCTCATCAAGATATGCAGTGCAGCAATATGGGCTTCTAAGCTCTCTTTTGCCCGACATTACAGGCTGGATGTGGCTGCTAGGAGGGATGCGCGTTTTGGAGCACAAGTGCTAGCGCGTTGTGTGACCTGTTCTCACCCTATATAGGGATTGCTTTGTTACATCCCATACGTAATGGCTTCATCTGCTTGATGACAAGGAAGGGAAAATTAGGTTCTTACCTTGGTAATTTTCTTTCCTTTAGTCATAGCAGATGAAGCCATGAGCCCTCCCTGTATGATTGTCTGTATGCTGTGAATCTGTTTCAGGTTCTGTTCTTGTTTCCTGAAGTTCCTTCCTTGGGAGAAAGTTGGAAAACAGTCTTCAGGATTCATGTTCACTTATAGGAGGGATGAGTCCATTCCCTCCAGTTTATGTTTTGGAGGATGAGTTTATTCCCTCCAGGAGGTTGCGTGTATCCCCTCCAGTTATACAATAAGGAGGACGAGTTTATTCCCTCCAGGAGGATGTGTTCATTCCCTCCTTTTGAGTTCATGCCCTTGTTAAGGGGCCATCGTTCGCTGTGAGGAAAGTTCATGTTATTCCCATTGCGGTTTGCCATACTGCTTTGGAAGCTTCAAATATTGAAGAGGCAGTGGAGCTGGCTGGCCATGATGCACTGTGAAAAGTTGAGTGCTCTCTATCTCCCCCTGCTGGTTGATGGACACAACCCATATGTAATGGCTTCATCTGCTATGACTAAAGAAAAGAAAATTACCAAGGTAAGAACCTAATTTTCCCTTCCTGTGTAGCACTGTTAAATGTGGTCTTAACATACTTGCTGCTAGCTAACTTATTGGCTAGTTATAGTTCTTCAGTTGGGTAGTCATAGATCTTTTTTTTTTGTTTTCTGGGGGGGTGGGGCTTTCTTTCTTGGTAAGGTCCTGAAAATTGTTTTAAATCTTCATAGTCACATGTGCCAGTACCTATTTGTTGTGGGTAGTAGTATTTTTTAGGATTTAGGGAATGAGTAAAAGACAGAGGGGCATTTTCGATATATCTAAATCCGATTTTGGGCATTTTGTGAAAAACATCCAAAAATCCAATAGTGAACATGGCTATTTTCAAACCAGAAAAACGTCCCAACTTTTTGTTTCAAAAATGGGTATTTGCTAGATGCAGTGAGGCCAAAAATTAAAAAAAAAGTCCAAGGGGAAAAAAAAGTACAAAAACAAGCCATTGGGATGTATGGGGCCAGCATTTTTAGTAGACTGGCCAAACAGATATCCCAGCAGGGCAGTGGGGCACCCTAGGGGCCACTGCAGTGGACTTCACATAAAAGGTTCCAGGTACACATCTTGCCTTTACCGTCTTATATTGTAAGGTGAACCCTCCAAACCTGCCAAAACTACTACTACTTGTACTTATCATGTCTGTAGTGCTTACTAGATGTACGCAGCGCTGTACAAAAACCTGTACACAACTGTACTCCATTACACTACTACTACTACTTAACATTTCTAGAGCGCTACTAGGGTTACGCAGCGCTGTACAATTTAACAAAGAGAGACAGTCCCTGCTCAAAGAGCTTACAATCTAATAGACAAGTGAACAGTCGGTCCGATAGGGGCAGTCAAATTGGGGCAGTCTGGATTCACTGAACGGTAAGGGTTAGGTGCCGAACGCAGCATTAAAGAGGTGGGCTTTAAGCAAAGACACTGCAGGTGTCACCTATAAGTAGATACAGTAGATATTTAGGGCTAGTAGAAAAATCCACGCAGAAAAAAAATACGCCTAAGTGTATTTTCTAAAGTACGCCTAAATTTTATAGAATAGACTTAAATTTCTGCATGGTATATAGAATTTGCCATGCGGCTCACTACATGACTAAATTTGGTCACATCCATTTAGGCAACATTTTACTTGGTGTAAATCCAAAGCCTAAATTAGGTGCAGATCAGGTATTCTATAATCGCATAGATTTTGGAAACGCTCACGCCGCATCCATGGCCACACTCCTTTCAACTATGAAACTTCGAATTTAAGTTCACCATGTTTTAGAATTCACTTAGCGAGTTGTGCACATAAATCTCAATGCCTGTTAGTGCTGATAATTGCTTAACATCCAGTTAACAGCGCTGATTAGCCAGTTAAGTTATGTGCATTGTTACAGAATACGCTTTGATTTATGCGTGGATTTTTAGCTGCCATATATAGAATCCTGGGATTAGTGTCTTTTGGAGGGCTTACATGTTCCACCACAAATGTACCAGTTAGAGTGAGATATGGGTCTGGGTCCCCTTCTCGACAGTCCACTGCACTGACCTGCTTGCTGCTCTAAAAGGAATGGCCATCATATCTGAAGCTGTCATAGAGCCTGTTATGTACTTTCCCTGTCACATCTTAGGGGCCTGGGAGGGGGTTATACCTTAATCCCTCTAGTACCAAAAGCTTGTTAAGTGCAGAGCCTGTGTGCTATTGGGAGTATGATATGCATATCACATAGGCCCATAATTAAAATGCATCAGAAGATAATGTGAATGTACCTATGCATTTAGCAAGGACCCCTGCACTAAACAAAACAAATGATTCTGCATTTTTATCTTTTCCAACCCAATAAAATTGGAAAGAGATCAAGAATGTCCGTCCATCTGACGGCAATCTAACTGTCCAAAAATTTAACAGACTGGGATTAAATTGGCATGTAGGAAAACCCAGTAAAAAGTCTCATCGGTTCCAATATTCAGCCAGTGGCATGCAGCATGTTTGCTGTCCATCACCGGTGTTAAACTCGTATATTCGGTGTCGGCCCATTTCCGGCGACGATCACAAGTAGGTGTAAATTTGTGTGTTTCAATAGCTTCTCAGGCCTTTTGTCTATTTTGTATAAAATAGAAATAAAGTAGGCACCTTTTTGGACTTTCCATGTAGGCATCCTGTTCATAAGATTTCCTCTGCTTTTTATTCTTTTGCTTTTTTAAATTTATCTTCTAACATCAAAATCTTGGTAACAGTAAAGTACAAGATAAATACTAACTCTTCAGTACGTTGCCAATTCTTAATTTTTTTTTTTAATTATCTTTTTGTATGTCCTAAGTGTGGATGGGCACCTGAGCATATCATCCTTTTCTGCTTCCAACTACAGGGAAGTAGAAGAATGTGATGACAGCAGATTGTCCATCTAGTCTGCTACAGGTGTGACTAACTTTTTTTTTCTTAGTTCTAACAAATTGAACAGCTTTATAGATAGTTTTCTCCCTTTCAGAATTGACTGTCTCTACTCCAGTGACAGTTGCCATAGACAATGAAGACCTGCCAAAAATCGTAAAATTATTAAGTGACTTGGAGCCCTGGGACAGTCCTCTCCTGCTTGCATATGCCGCAAGGTATGTATGGGTCTGAACAGTTTTCTTGAATTTTATCTATAAATATTTCATGTGCTCAAAATATCCATGTGTGTGTGGTATGTAAGACACATTTTATTTAAATCTGTGTTCTGTAATGTGATCAGGGCAGATTGCAAACATTAAAAATGTAAAACAATAATACAAATGTCATCAGACATCGCAAGTTTTTGTCCATTAAAAAGCCAAAAAGATTGTACAAAAAATAGACAATAATAAAACAGAATACATATATTAATAGCAAACAATCACAGATAAATGTGCATTTCCAGCAAGGTGGCTTTTCTTGCAGAGTACAGATTCCCACTATGTGACTAGTGCTGTGAATTGTTATGGAAGCACTGCTTGTGGTGCATAGCGTGTGTTTCATTCAGGACATGTTAATTTTGTCACAAAGTAACATAAGACACAATGCCTTATTTTCTCATCGCAATATAACAAGATTAACCATACCAATATAAATACTCCGAACCTGACTCTTCCTGTTTTGGACACCTTGAAACTTCTGGGAGTCACAATTGACTGAAATCTCACACTAGAAAGTCATGCAAAAAATGTAACAAAGAAAATGTTCCATGCAATGTGGAAACTAAGAAGAGTAAAACCATTCCTCCCAAGGGAGGTATTCCGCAGTCTGGTGCAGTCAATGGTGTTAAGTCATCTGGACTACTGCAATTCCATCTTTGCCGGTTGTAAAACACAAATTATTAAGGAACTCCAGACAGCCCAAAACACTGCAGCCAGACTCATATTTGGAAAAGCGAAATACGAAAGCACCAAACCCCTCAGAGAAAAATTACACTGGCTCCCACTAAAAGATTGAATTACTTTCAAAACCTGCACCTGGTTCATAAAATTATTCATGGCGAGGCCCCGATATATATGTTAGAACTCATAGATCTACCAGCAAGGAACACAAAATGTTCATCTCGCACATTCTTGAACCTCCATTATCCCAATTGCAAAGGACTCAAATACAAATCAGTATATGCATCTAGCTCCTCCTACACCTGCGCGCAACTATGGAATCAGGGGTGTGCTGGTAAATTTTTAACAACAGGCTCTTTCTTCAGATGTAACCAGCTCTGCAGTTGGAAGGGCTGGGGGGGGGCAACACTTGCCTCTCTCTCCCTCCCTCCCTCCCTTTGTGCGGGCACGCTAGGCATACCTTTGCTGGCAGCCAATAAATGGACTGCCACCACTCCCAACGTCTTGCTCTGAGCAGCATGCTGGAACTTCTCTCACATGCTAGAGAAGTCCCAGCCTGCTGCCCAGAGCTAGAAACAAGGAGCAGGGAGCAGCAGTAGTCTATTTACTTGGCTTGCAGGGCTCAGCATCCCCACCAGCAAAGTAAAAGATAATTCAGCAGGGGGCCCAAGCCCACATTTTGGGAGCCAGTTGTTAAAGAAGCCATGGAGGGCCCTGCTTTAACAACCGGCTCCCAAAATTCTTAAAAACTTAACAACCGGCTCTTGCGAGCCTGTGAGAGCCTGCTCCAGCACACCACTATATGGAATGCATTACCCAATGTCATAAAAACAATGCACGATTTAACAACCTTCAGGAATTACTAAAGACTAACCTGTTCAAAGAGACTTACCACAAGGATCCTTCATAAATGAATTGACATCAAAACTTTCACCAGCACAGAACAAGTTATCTTTGAACTCTTTTTATCTGTTTACTTTAATTACAATGACATTACTGAATGTTACACATTACCCTTGTCCTCATATACTTGAAATGATTTTTATATCTATTTACTTCTAATTTATTTTATACTAGTAAAAAGGCCCGTTTCCGAAACCAATGAAATGGGCGCTAGCATGTGGCTTTATTTTGTGTGTGTGTGTGTGTGTGTGTGTGTGTGTGTGTGTGTATGTATGTGTCACAGAGTTATTTTGTGTGTGTGTGTGTGAGTGTGTGAGGGTGCGGTGTGTGTGCAGGTTGTTGATGTGTGTCTTTTTTTTGTTTTGTTTTTTGCTTGGGGGTTGTGGGATGTGCTGTGCCGGTCTATTTTTGCACATACCCACAGCAGGAATATTCTTCTCTCGTTCCAGCAGTGGTTCTGTGCTCTCCGTGCTGCACAGATAATGAGCCATTCTGCTGGGGAATGCTCCTCCCTTATTGTCACGTAGTTTCCTCTGATTGGTCCATCTTACGTTGCCTAGTGTTGCCTGGGAACGGTGTTGTGATGGTCCTTTGTGTTTCAGAATGTTGAGGGTGTTTTTTCTGATTGGTCCGTCATGCGAGGGCTGGGCAGAGAGACATGGTCAGTGTTGTGGGTTCACCACCATGAATCCATGAACCCTTCAGGGAGTGACTGAGTGACTTCAGAACGTTGTCTTCAGAACGTTGAGGGTGAGTTTTATTATAGTAGATTTTCTGTACTTTAAATGCAATAATATTCTGTATTTCTCCTTCCGGAAATGGCGATAGCCATTACGGCATAATGTAAGCCACATTGAGCCTGCAAAGAGGTGGGAAAATGTGTGATACAAATGCAGTAAATAAATAATTAAAATCTTATTTGTCTTCCTTTCCTGTTTGCTGTGACTGACATGAAATACCATCCCGATTTTCAGCCTTGGCAGGGACAGCCAGGGGAGGGGAGACTGGCAAATGCCAGGGAGACAATTCAGAGAGCCAGACACAGAACTTATTTTTTTATGTTTCAACTTTTATTGATGACAGTTCAAAAAGAATACATCTGCTGATATAGGTGTACACAGTTCCAAGCTAAACATGTATTCCTTGAAAACAAACTAAACTAATCCGTCATCAGTCTTTACCTTTTATCCCCCTTCCCCTCCCTTTATATTTAACAGTTTTATATGGTTTAACTTTGACAAAAAAGGGAAAAAAAATTGAAGGCATAACAAGATAGCAGTGCCACATTGGGTTATTCTCTCATAAACATTCCTGTGAAACGCGCCCCCCCCCCCCCCCCCCCCGATCTTATATTATCTATCTTTAACTTCTGCTTCCCCAATTCTTGAGGGCCTATTTTATAAATGGAAAGAAAAGTGAGGGTCTTTCAACTGTGTAAACCAAACCCATACTTAACGGCTAAATATTCTACTTTGCTTAGATTAATACAAAGTCCATCTGTTACGAATGAACCCTGTAGGCATGTAAGAACTAATCATAGTATCCCTTCATCTCTGATCAATTGGTCTCACAATCCAGGTCTCTAACAGTAAGATCTATCTAATCTTAACAGTTCTTCCTTACCCAACCACCTCTCTCCCACCCCCTACCTCCTTCCCCAAACTTACCCCACCCCCCAGGAACCTTAGGGAACCAGATTTTATTCAAGTTAGGAAGCTCCCCCTTCACTTAGAAGTAGGCTACAACCTCTAGAGCTTAAGATTTGCAAGTAAGGACCCCAAATCGCCAAAAAAGTGATTCTCCTCCTCTGTGAAATCCTCGCATCTCTAGCCTCCCAAGATACCAATAAGTGTAACTGATTTATCCAGCGCCAATATGCTGGGGGTTCTTTTACAGTCCAATACTGTAAAATACATTTCCTAGCTACTAGGCACATCTTGCGGAGCAACAGGGTCTCAAATCAATTTTTACCTCTAAATACTAATTGTTCTACCATTCCCAACACCAAAATCCCCAACTTTTGATCCCAAAACCGGCGGATTTGGCTCCAAAACCTTTTCAAAATTGGACAACTCCAAAACATATGTAGGCTCCTCCCACACTTCAGACATTCGGGGCCTTGAATCCCTCCCATATATACCAATTGAGATGGCGCCATATATCCTCTATAAATACATCGATACGCACATTCTCTCAGTCGGGCATCGATAACTAATAGAGGTATTCTTGCTACTGTTTTGGGTATATCCCACTGCATCACTGATGTCCCCAGCTTCTTCTCCCAAGCCCTCTTTAGATATTCATAGTCCTTGGGGGGTTGCCATTTAGTTATTGCTTTGAAGAGCAGCGAAATTGTAATCTTCCTCTCTCCAAAAGACTGAAAGAAGTCTTTTAATTTAGTCCCCAACATATTCCTCAAGGGGTCCTTAGGTAGTGAAGCCACATAATGTCTCACCTGTCGTATAGCAAATCTATTACCCCAGGAGTCTCCAACCCGACCCTCCAGGTCCTCATCCGACAGGGGCTGCCCATCTTCACCTACCAGGTGTGTCAGGCATGTGATCCCCCGCTGGGCCCAGTCAACAAATTGGCGGCTAGACATCCCAGGTAAAAATTCACAATTACCACATATGGTAAGCTGGTCTGTCACCGCTGGATCCCCACCAAACTGCCGGACAATCACTCCCCACACTGCACGAAGCGGCCGTAATAACACATTTTTGCGTAAACCCTCAGGAAGCTGCCTTATTTTATGATGTAATAGCGAAAAAAACTGATACGGTGCAAAGTGTGTAGCCTCTAGGGTCGTGGGGGTATACACCTGAGTGCCTAAGCACCAATCTCCTAAATGTCTTAACTGGCATGCTTGGTTATAAAGCGCTAAGTCTGGCACACCTACCCCTCCTTGACTCCAACCTCCTATTAAATGTGAAAATCAAATTCTAGGTTTTTTACCCCTCCAACAAAACTTCGATACTAGTCTATAAAAGCTCCTCAGATCTTTGCAACGTAACCAGAGGCGCTATTTGTAAAACATAAAGCCTATTGGGAAATATCACCATTTTAACCAAGTTCACTCTGCCCAACAATGATAACGGCAAATCCTGCCAACCTTGCAGCACACTGCAGGTCTCTTCCAATAGTCTAGTAACATTAAGGTCATGTAGCATTAGCGGATTCATAGGCAACCTAATTCCCAAGTACCTAAAAGAGGTATATGCTCTCTTCAAAGGAAAGTCACCCCTCCAACATCTCCAGACCTCCTCCAAAGAGGCTATAGCCTCCGATTTCCCTAAGTTTAATCGTAGGCCCATGTATTCCCCATATTCTGCAAAGATCTCCAGTAAAGAAGCTAAGGTCTCTCACGGTTTTGTCAAATGAACCAAAATATCGCCGGCGAATGCCGCCATTTGAAGATCTCCCTTCCTATCTCCACCCCTGCCACCGCCGGCTGTTCCTCAATATCTCTTAACAGCGGGTCTAATGTCAGCACAAACTGAAGAGGCGAGAGAGGACAGCCCTGTCGAGTTCCCCGGCGAATCTCAAAGTCCTCTGTTTCGAGTATAAAGCCTTTATCCCTGATAAAAATCTTCCCTAGAATCCATACTTCTGTAGTACTGCGTATAAAAAACTCCAGTACACTCGATCAAAAGCTTTCTCGGCAGCAAAGCTTATCAAAAGGGAATCTATATTCCCCCGATGCCTGACTTCTAACGAGGTCAAAACTTTCCTCACGTTTTTAGCAATCGTCCGTCCTCTCACAAAACCTACCTGTGAGTCCTTTAACAATTTTGGCAGGACTCTCACTAATCTATTTTCCCAAATCTTGGCTAACAGCTTAACTTTGTAGTTTAACAACGAAATAGGCCTGTATGATTCGGCTAATTCTGGGTCTTTCCCCCTCTTGGGAATCACTGTGATGCAAGCTGTATTTAATGCAGGGGATATTTGTTCCGTTTCTACTAGAACGTTAAACATGTTTGTCAGTGGTTCTACTATCTCCTCCCCCATGATTTTATAAAATTCCGCCCTGTACCCATCCACCCCCTGCGCCTTAGTCAGCGTACTTTGATTGATCGCCACCATTACCTCTTCTGCTGTTACAGGGCCATTGAGCTTTTGTTCATCCCACGATGAAAGCATTGGCAGGCTAAGTTGGTTCAGATATAAAGCCTCCGGCAAACCGTCTTCTTGCGGGGTCTCATACAATCGTTTATAATAATTACAGAATATCTCACTGATTTCCCTGTCCGTATGAACTCAGATTCCCTGACTCGTCCTCATAGCTAAGATCCGAGTCCTTCCTTGCTTTGCCGCTATTAGTCATTCCATCAGTCGACCCCCTTTGTTCCCATACTTATAGAGCTGATATCTATAATAGGTCTGCGACTTCAATGCCCTTTGGTGAAGGAGCTCATTTAACGCCATTTGCAGAATTTATAAATGCTGCTTATTCGTCCCGGAGGGTTTGTGACCATACCTTCTCCGAGCGATGCCTAATAATTTACTCAATCGTAATACTTCCCGATCTCTAGCTTTACGTTTATGTGACATATAACTGATAATCTCACCGCGTAGCACCACTTTAGCCGCCTCCCAATATATAGTGTCCTATCTCCCACGTGTTCTTGATTATAAAGCTTATAATCCTGCCAACTTTTATGAATGAAAGCCTTGAAGATTTGATCTCGATATAATTCTATGGGGAATACCCAACACCATTTCGAATCCCCCCATTCCTTTTGTATCCAGCTCATTTCCACCCATGCATGATCGGAAATCCCGTAGGTTCCCAAATCTGATCTCGTAACAGACCCAAACATTTGATCCAAAATCAGCAAATAATCGATACGAGCTTGGGTACCATGGGAAAGATGCATATAATCTTTCTCCTGGGGGTGGAGTGTCCGCCATACATCCACTAGCCCCACCTGGCAGCAAAGATTAGGCAGCCCTCGATCCTCCTGTCCAGGTGCGTTCCTTCGAGGCCCTATGCTATCTATCAAAGGGCCCATCACCATATTAAAGTTCCCTCCTAATACTATGGGTAAGGAAGCCCCCATTAACAATTTGGATGTGAGCAGCCTATAGAACTTCCGATCATATTGGTTCGGGGCATACACATTTCCAAACAGAATTTTTTGGCGCTTAATCATAACTTCACATAGCACAAATCTCCCACCCGGGTCTGTAAATCGCAGATCCAACTTATCTACTACTCCCTTCCTAAACAAAATGGCACCCCCCCCCTTTTTTCCCTTGAGCTGCTGCAGACACACATTCCCCCACCCACCAAGATCTTAATTTAGTGTGTTCAGAAGTTGATAGGTGGGTTTCCTGTAATAGATCAATGTCAACTTTGTCTTTGCAAGTGCTGCAAAATCTTGGTTCGCTTATTAGGGGAATGGATGCCTCCTACATTCCGTGTAACCACTTTAATAGTCCCATGTTCTCATGGGATTTAATCATAGCAGATGCAAACCATTCCTGTGCTAGAGAGGGGTGTCCCAGCCACCACCCCCCTCCGGCCTTCCTAATGAGCTTCCAGTTCTCCCACCAATACTCAACCGCTGTAGTCCCCCAGGTTCCTATCCCCTCCCCTCTCCTTACCCCCCTCTCCCTCCTCTCCTATCCCTACCTAATTCCACTACCCCTAAACTCCCCTTTATAGCCCCCCTGTCTCTAAATGAGACCATCACGATTGACACCACTTAACCCCACCCCCTCTTTTAAACAACACTTAAAAACATCCCCACTTGTCGATGGTTTCCTCCTGTACAAGCAACACTATGCCTCTTTATCAATGTCATAGTAGAAAGAACGAGCGAGAAGAGAAAAAAAAAAGGGGTCTCTCAGCTCTGTCCTCATACATTCTCTAGGTCCTTCGGTTGTTACTTCCTCAGAGCTCGCTAATCACAAAGGCTTCTAAAGCTCCTGCAGTTGCTATGCCCAGATTGTAGTCTCATCCAGACGCAGCTAATGACCATCTCGACCCCAAATGCATAGCGTCCAATAGCTCCATCCTGGTATGGCCATTCATTATGATCTCAGTGGCCTCAACAGGCGTCCATTAAACATATCCAAATGTTTATTCTGCAGTGGTGTGCCAAAATGGCCTCAAAATGCCTGCCCTGGGCTGTTGTTAGTTCAGCGTCACTGCCTTGGCTTCTGCACTCCTCTAATTGTGCCAGGCCACCCAGGGGGCCCACCAAGATATTTGCCAACATGAGGCCACTGATACAACAAATTTGTAACATCCACCACAGCCAAAATAGCCAGATCTTATGTCGCATAGTCTCTTCAGACCTCCTTTAATCACCAATCTCCTCTCTCATCTGGGCTCCACCGAGTTCAAAAAGGCTTGCGTTTGCTCTACCGTAGTGTAGGGCTTCGTGTCCGCCTGATAGGTTACTCTTAGCTTTGCTGGGTATTGTAAAGCAAATCTAATTTTCATGGCAAAAAGCCTTGTGCAGATTGGTGAGAATTTCCTCCTCTGCGCGGCCACTGCTGCTGAATAATCTTGAAAACATAAGATTTTGGTATTCTCATAGCGCAGCTCTGGGAGAAGCCTCTTCTCAGGGCTTGTAATATAGCCTCTTTATGAGAAAAATTTAACAAGCGGCAAATCACCACTCTCGGGCGTGCATTTCCTAGAGGCTTGGGGCCCACCTGATGCGCTCTTTCCACCCGCAGGACTCCCAAATCTGGGAGTTGTAGTTGCTCTCGCAGCCATTTTTCCAGGACAATCCGTAATCCTGTGCCCTCTATCGCCTCTGGCAGACCCACAAATCTTAGATTGTTCCTCCTTGATCTGTTTTCAAGGTCTTCAAGCTTCTCCTCATAGCCCTCTATGATCTTAGCCTGGTATTTTCCTCCTCCACCATCTGTACTCTGTCTTCTAGGGCTCCCTGGCGCTGCTGAAATTCCGCTAAGTCTTTATTGAGCTGTCCTAAATTCTCCTGGACCTGGGCTAATTTGACATCAGTGGGACCCAATCTTCTATCCAGCAGAGACTCCATGGCGTTCGTCACCTCTGCTGCTACCTCTGCCACCCACGCTGAGCTTAAGGTGTTTGCGGCCGGACTCGCCATTTTGTCTTCCCCTGTTCGCGCCTTCTCCCTCTCTCTTCTAACTCCTTTTGCCATCATAGAATCTTTAATTTGAAAGCGGGGACGCTACATCGTTTAATCAAACGCTGTGGAGTGAATGAGCCTCAATGTGGGCTTAAAATCGCCGATTTTGAGGGGTTAACAGGAGCAAAGGTTTTTACCAGCCGCTCCTGATCATGGCGTCACTTGATCCTCAGAACTAATTTTATTTTATTTTTTTGCATCCAACAAACTGAAACCAAAAGTGTTCTTCTTCAAAGTGTCTTCTGACCATTAAAAAAATAGAGACATTTAAAATGTCTAAGTGCTTTGAAAATGAGCCCCATTGTCTACCAGACAGATGGGATCTGGGCTGAAGACAGCACAGAAGTGAAGATATCATAGAAATGAACTCTTCTCTCTGCAGTGAATTCCTAGTGGCTTGGGAGCCAGTGACTTTGGAGGTCAGTTTTATGTAGAACGCTTCTGTGAGAATCAGGTGGAATATGCAGAAAGTGCAACCAAGCTGCATGACTACCTCCAACACCACCATAGGCCTTTGTCATTATATATCATTTGGTATTTAAACTTTTTGCATCTGTTAGCTGGGAGAAGTTACCTCAGCATAGGTCACAGGAAGAAGCAGCAAAACTAGTTAGTGATCATTGGTGTGATCATTACATTCCATTTTTGTTCATAATATATTTCCATTACATAGTTTCCCACTATTCCAGAACATGTGGAATAGTTGTCCATCAACCAGTAGGTGAAGATAGAGAACTGAAAATTGAGCTGACATCTCTGTCCATCTGTAGCAGGTGTCCAGCCTCTGGTTCTGAGTGATTGCTTCTGGTCCCCAGTTGAGCTTTGTGGGTGGCTTGAGTCTGCAGAGTCATATCTGGAGCTCTTCAGATCCCTGTCTCTTGTACCCCGTGAACTTACTTCTTCCCTTCCTTCACCTCTCTCTTTTACCAGCACATCAACCTTTAAAAAAAAAAAAAGTGGTTTACTGGAGAGCATGGGACTGAGTATCAGTCCTGATTTTGTCTCATTTGGGGTAAGACTTCTGGAGATTGTAAGTTTGAGGGAGGAGCAACCATAGTAACATAGTAACGTAGTAGATGACGGCAGAAAAAGACCTGCATGGTCCATCCAGTCTGCCCAAGACAAACTTACCTTGAATTTGTACCTGTCCTTTTCAGGGCACAGACCATATAAGTCTGCCCAGCAGTATTTCCCGCCTCCCAACCACCAGTCCCGCCTCCCATCACCGGCTCTGGTACAGACCGTATAAGTCTGCTCTCCCCTATCCTCGCCTCCCAACCACCACCCCCTCTTCCCCCCAACTGCTCCGCCACCCAATTTCAGCTAAGCTTCTGAGGATCCATTCCTTCTGCACAGGATTCCTCTATGCATATCCCACGCATGTTTGAACTCTGTTACCGTTTTCATCTCCACCACCTCCCGCGGGAGGGCATTCCAAGCGTCCACCACCCTCTCCGTGAAAAAATACTTCCTGACATCTTTCCTGAGTCTGCCCCCCTTCAATCTCATTTCATGTCCTCTCGTTCTACCGCCTTCCCATCTCCGGAAAAGATTTGTTTGAGGATTAATACCTTTCAAATATTTGAACGTCTGTATTATATCACCCCTGTTCCTCCTTTCCTCCAGGGTGTACATGTTCAGGTCAGCAAGCCTCTCTTCATACGTCTTGGAACATAAATCCCATACCATCCTCGTAGCTTTTCTTTGCACTGCTTCCATTTTTTTATTTTTTTATTTTTATTTTTTTTAACATCCTTCGCAAGATACGGCCTCCAAAACTGAACACAATACTCCAGGTGGGGCCTCACCAACGTCTTATACAGGGGCATTAAAACCTCCTTTCTTCTGCTGGTCACTCCTCTCTCTATACAGCCTAGCAATCTTCTAGCTACTGCCACCGCCTTGTCGCACTGTTTCGTCGCCTTCAGGTCCTCAGATACTATCACCCCAAGATCCCTCTCCCCGTCCGTGCCTATCAGACTCTCCCCACCTAACACATACGTCTCCCTTGGATTTCTACTCCCTAAGTGCATCACTTTGCATTTCTTCGCATTGAATTTTAATTGCCAAACGTTAGACCATTCTTCTAGCTTCTTCAGATCTTTTTTCATGTTTTCCACTCCCTCCGGGGTGTCCACTCTGTTGCAAATCTTGGTGTCATCCACAAAAAGGCAAACTTTACCTTGTAACCCTTCGGCAATGTCACTCACAAATATATTGAACAGAATCGGCCCCAGCACCGATCCCTGAGGCACTCCACTACTCACCTTTCCTTCCTCCGAGCGAACTCCATTCACTACCACCCTCTGGCGTCTGTCCGTCAACCAGTTCCTAATCCAGTTCACCACTTCGGGTCCTATCTTCAGGCCGTCTAATTTATTTAAGAGCCTCCTGTGGGGAACCGTGTCGAAAGCCTTGCTGAAATCTAAGTAGATGACGTCCATAGCACATCCTTGATTTAATTCTCCCATCACCCAGTCAAAGAATTCAATGAGATTCGTTTGGCACGATTTCCCTTTGGTGAAACCATGTTGTCTCGTATCTTGCAACTTATTGGCTTCCAGGAAATTCACTATCCTTTCCTTCAGCATCGCTTCCATTACTTTTCCAATAACCGAAGTGAGGCTTACCGGCCTGTAGTTTCCAGCTTCTTCCCTATCCCCACTTTTGTGAAGAGGGACCACCTCCGCCATTCTCCAATCCCTCGGAACCTCTCCCGTCTCCAAGGATTTATTAAACAAGTCTTTAAGAGGACCCGCCAGAACCTCTCTGAGCTCCCTCAGTATTCTGGGGTGGATCCCGTCCGGCCCCATGGCTTTGTCCACCTTTAGCTTTGCAAGTTGTTGATACACACTCTCTTCCGTGAACGGCGCTCTATCCACCTCATTTTCAGATGTACTTTTGCCAGTCCCTCTCGGTCCTTCCCCAGGGTTTTCTTCAGTGAAAACAGAACAAAAGTATCTATTTAGCAGATTGGCTTTTTCTTCATCAAAGAGTCGGTTGGGCCGCTGGACGAAAATGGAAATGCATTTTTTTGAGGGGGTAAGCAAACGTGGACAATGGGGAGCCGGTTGATATTGTATATCTGGATTTTCAGAAGGCGTTTGACAAAGTGCCGCACGAAAGACTCCTGAAGAAATTGCAGAGTCATGGAATCGGAGGTAGGGTATTATTATGGATTAAGAACTGGTTGAAAGATAGGAAGCAGAGAGTAGGATTGCGTGGCCAGTATTCTCAGTGGAGGAGGGTAGTTAGTGGGGTCCCGCAGGGGTCTGTGCTGGGTCCGTTGCTTTTTAATGTATTTATAAATGACCTAGAGATGGGAATAACTAGTGAGGTAATTAAATTCGCCGATGACACAAAATTATTCAGGGTCGTCAAGTCGCAGGAGGAATGTGAACGATTACAGGAGGACCTTGCGAGACTGGGAGAATGGGCGTGCAAGTGGCAGATGAAGTTCAATGTTGACAAGTGCAAAGTGATGCATGTGGGTAAGAGGAACCCGAATTATAGCTACGTCTTGCAAGGTTCCGCGTTAGGAGTTACGGATCAAGAAAGGGATCTGGGTGTCGTCGTCGATGATACGCTGAAACCTTCTGCTCAGTGTGCTGCTGCGGCTAGGAAAGCGAATAGAATGTTGGGTGTTATTAGGAAGGGTATGGAGTCCAGGTGTGCGGATGTTATAATGCCGTTGTATCGCTCCATGGTGCGACCGCACCTGGAGTATTGTGTTCAGTAGTGGTCTCCGTATCTCAAAAAAGATATAGTAGAATTGGAAAAGGTACAGCGAAGGGCGACGAAAATGATAGTGGGGATGGGACGACTTTCCTATGAAGAGAGGCTGAGAAGGCTAGGGTTTTTTAGCTTGGTGAAGAGACGGCTGAGGGGAGATATGATAGAAGTGTATAAAATAATGAGTGGAATGGATCGGGTGGATGTGAAGCGACTGTTCACGCTATCCAAAAATACTAGGACTAGAGGGCATGAGTTGAAGCTACAGTGTGGTAAATTTAAAACGAATCGGAGAAAATTTTTCTTCACCCAACGTGTAATTAGACTCTGGAATTCGTTGCCGGAGAACGTGGTACGGGCGGTTAGCTTGACGGAGTTTAAAAAGGGGTTAGATAGATTCCTAAAGGACAAGTCCATAGACCGCTATTAAATGGACTTGGAAAAATTCCGCATTTTTAGGTATAACTTGTCTGGAATGTTTTTACGTTTGGGGAGCGTGCCAGGTGCCCTTGACCTGGATTGGCCACTGTCGGTGACAGGATGCTGGGCTAGATGGACCTTTGGTCTTTCCCAGTATGGCACTACTTATGTACTTATGTACATAGCGTTTTGTTGTATCTTTTAGTCTCACAATACCCTTTATAGTCTTTCTCCTTTCACTAATATACCTGAAGAAGTTTTTATCTCTCCTCCTTACATTTCTAGCCATTTGTTCTTCCGCTTGCGCCTTCGCCAGACGTACCTCTCTCTTGGCTTCTTTCAGTTTCATCCGGTATTCCTCCCCGTGTTCCTCCTCTTGAGATTTTCTATATTTCTGGAACGCTAACTCTTTAATCTTTATTTTCTCAGCCACTTGCTTTGAGAACCATATCGGTTTCCTTTTTCTCTTGCTTTTATTTACTCTCCTTACATAAAGGTCTGTGGCCCTGTTTATTACTTCTTTTAGCCTGGACCACTATCCTTCCACTTCTCTTATGTCCTCCCAGCCCATCAGCTCCTTCCTCAGGTATTCTCCCATTTTGTTAAAGTCAGCTCGCTTGAAATCCAGGACTTTGAGTTTAGAGTGGCCGCCATCCACATGAGCCGTTACATCAAAACAAACCGTTTGATGGTCACTGTTTCCCAGGTGTGCAGCCACTCGGACATTTGACACACTATCCCCATTCGTGAGCACCAGATCCAACGTGGCTCCCTCCCTCGTGGGTTCGTTCACCATTTGTCTGAGCAGAGCACTTTGGAAAGCATCCACAATCTCTCTACTTCTTTCCGATTTTGCAGACGGAACCGTCCAATGTACATCCGGCAGATTAAAATCTCCCAACAACAGCATCTCTCTTTTCTTCCCCAACTTTTGAATATCAGCGATCAGATCTTTATCTAGTTCTTCCAATTGTGTCGGGGGTCTATAGACAACACCCACGTGGACCAAGGTTCTATCCTCTCTTTTTAAGGTGATCCATATCGCTTCTTCCTTTCCCCAGTTCCCTGTCATTTCAGTCGCTGGGATATGATTTCTCACATACAGAGCTACTCCTCCACCTATACGTCCCTCTCTATCCTTCCTAAAAAGATTATAGCCTGGTATGTTTACATCCCATTCATGGGAACCATTGAGCCATGTCTCTGTGACTGCTAAATGCTGTTATCAAGGGAATGGTCCAGTCTGAGCAAGAATTTTCACTTGATTTAACTTTTAAAACTGCCCTAGATATTGCTAACTTTCCTTTGCACTAAGTCTAAATATTCCCAATAATTATAGCAGTTCCTCTCTATCAGAGTTTGGCAGGAACAGAAAGAAAGCCAGAAAGAGAGAGAGAGGTTTCACAGTGCTAATTAAAATTATTAAGCAATAAGCATTCAAATTTAAAGAGATTATCGGTAGCTCACCTACAAAACCAGCTAGTTGAGAAGTTTGGGGATTTAGAGGTCAGAATTAAACCTTTCCTTTGCAGGAGTTTTTGGTTCAGTTCCAGCACCTGCAAAGTTGACTTGGAACCACTTGGAGGGCTGCAAGTTCTACTTGCTGCAGGGAACGATCCTGACTTCACCACTAGGGACTGCATTATGCTATGCTTGTGCCAGTTGGGGTGAATGGGAACTCCTGCAGAGGCAGGCAGTTTTCCCGCTGGGGGACCCACCGGTGTCAGGGCAACAGTCGGCAGCAGCACATCTTAAGATTAGGAGCAGCATCTGAATATATTGGGGACTTCGGGCTCTCTGGCAGGGCTGGTGTGCAGTTTTGATACAGGAGAGCACAAGAATGGGCATCATTTTGTCAGGGCTGACTGCAAGTGAGAAACAGTCTCTGGTCATGCACAGCCACTGTTTTACAACCTGAGGACCTGACAGAGCTTCAGCTGCATAGAGACCTTTGTTTTCTCTGGAGTTGGGGAGGAATGGTGAGCCCTGTCCAGCATGCAGTTGCATGCTGGCAGGCCCCCATCCCCCCCCCAAGGCAAACGCAAACGGGGGGCTGGAGGTCCGGTGGACCTCCGGTCCCCCCGATGATCCCCCCCCCCGACGATCCCCCCGATGATCCCCCCCCCCCGACGATCCCCCCCCCCCCCCCCCCCCCCCCCATGTTCACGGAGGGCTGGAGATCCGGTGGGTCTCCAGCCCCTGAAACCCCCAGAAATCGTTGATTGGCCGCCTCCGGCCAAAGGATCTCCCACTGTGATCCATCGACGGGGGGGGGGGCTGGAGGTCCTTAGATTGTCCTTAGATTCCCTGGTGATCCGTGGTGTGCTGTGGTGTCGTGCCGGCCCCCCTCCCGGAGAGTTTGTTGCAGACAGAGCGGGCGTTCCATAGAGCACAAGAGAAGGGCAGAGAAGAAGGGGGGTGGAGAGGAATAGAAATAAGATTGGAGGTATCACGGTAAGGCCTGCACGAATAGGATGAGGGCTGATGTGGGGGACCAGGATTGGAATTAATGTCACCAGCGGGAGAGCAGGAGAAGGAGCAGGAGAGGCACGACGACAGCGACGAAAGCGAGATGTACTCAGGTAAACAGGCGAGGGGTGAACGGAAGGAAGGAAGCATTGAAGGTTGAGAGCTGTGAAGAAGGGGGTGGAAAAAAGAGATGGTGAGGAGAAGGATAGAGAGGTGATGAATACAGTGGGAAGACAATGTGTTCCTAAGGTGGGAAGTGGTTTTATAGGGCAAAACAGATTGGGAAGGGATAGTGCCAAGAAAAGCAGGTGTGCAGGAGCCATAAGATTTTGCAGATTATGGTATAGAAATGCTCAGAATAAGCTGAAGGGGGTGGAGGTTCAGATAGGCTCAGAGCGATTAGGAGGGGGATGGTATAGGCATTAGAGGTAATAACCAATATTACAAGATAATATAATTCAGGGTAATGCAGTAGAATAGCCAATAATAGCAGACAGATTGCTAGACAGTTAGCTAACAGTTACAAACAGAGTTGAGGCAGCAAGGCTGGAACAAAGGAGTAGAGGTTGCAGGATTGGATTTTAAGCTGCAGGCTGGAACAGATGGAGCAGAGGTCCAGAGGCTTAAAGGTCCTAAAGCAGTCAGGTTTTCAGGATATCCACTATTTATTTTATTTATTTATTTATTTATTTATTTATTTATTTATTTATTTATTTATTTATTTATTTATTGCATTTGTATCCCACATTTTCCCACCTATTTGCGGGCTCAGTGTGGCTTACAATACATTGTAAATGATAGAAGTACAATTTGTTACAACTCAGTTATGGATTACATTGTGAGAGTTATGTGAAGACAAAGTCAAAGTATCGTTAGGAAATAGGACAAAGGAAGAGAACAATGGAACAGTGGAAAGAGACAACGGGAAACTGATAGGGTAATAGAACATTAGCAAGAGAATATTCGGTATAACATTTTTCTGTGAGTAAAGGTATAAATGTGATAAAATTACGGGGGATGAGAATTCAGAAGAGAATGTATTAGTGTATTTCTGAATAGTGAGTGTGGACTTCATGTGTTTTGATCCTTACAGTAAATTTTATCAAAGAGATGAGTCTTCAATAGTTTTCGGAAGTTGGTTAGTTCGTGGATCGCTTTCAAGTTGCGTGGTAGTGTATTCCAGAATTGCGTGCTTATGTAAGAAAAGGTTGATGCGTGCAGCGCCTTGTATTTTAAGCCTTTGCAATTAGGGAAGTGGAGGTTAAGGAAAGTTCGAGATGATCTTTTAGCGTTTCTGGAAGGTAGGTCTATTAAGTCAGACATGTAGGCTGGGGCTTCACCGTGAATAATTTTGTGGACTAGTGTGCATGCTTTAAAAGTAATGCGTTCCTTAAGTGGGAGCCAGTGTAGCTTCTCTCGTAAGGGTTTTGCACTTTCGTATTTTGGTTTTCCGAAGATGAGTCTGGCTGCTGTGTGCTGGGCTGTTTGAAGTTTCCTCAGTATTTGCTCTTTACAACCTGCGTATAGTGAATTGCAGTAATCCAGATGGCTGAGTACGAGGGATTGCACTAGGTTGCGAAAGATGGATCTTGGGAAGAAGGGTCTTATTCTTTTCAGTTTTCACATGCAGTAGAACATCTTTTTGGTTGTATTGTTTGCATGGGTTTCGAGTGTTAGATGGCGATCAATAGTGACTCCAAGGATTTTTAGAGTTTCTGAGATTGGAAGGTTTAGTTTTGGTGTGTTTAAAGCAGTAAATTCATTCGTGTTGTATTGGGAGGTATTAGGCATTGAGTTTTTTCTGCGTTTAATTTCATTCGAAATGCATCTGCCCAGGTGTTCATGATGTGTAGACTTTGGTTGATTTCATTGGATATTTCTTTGATGTCTTGTTTGAAAGGGATGTATATTGTTACATCGTCGGCGTATGTATATGGGTTTAGGTTATGATTTGATAGAAGTTTTGCCAATGGGATCATCATTATGTTGAAGATGGTTGGTGAGAGGGGTGATCCTTGCGGTACTCCACATTCAGGTGTCCATGAAGCGACTTTGAATTTGATGTGACTTGATATGAACGCAGGGTTAGGAACCCCTTAAACCAGTTTAGGACATTTCCTCAGATGCCGAAATATTCAAGTATGTGCAAAAGAATTCCGTGGTCCAGGGGCGTAGCCATGAGTGGGCCTAGGCCCACCCAGTTGGGGTTCAGGCCCACTCAGCAGCGGAGAGCTTCAATTTCGGTAGCGGAGGGAGCAGGCTGAGGTCCGATCCTGCTTCTGCCTCCCTCTCTCCCACAGCGCTTCTCAAACGCTGCCTACCTACCGCCGCCACGATCTAGCATCTTCCTCCCGTCTCAGCACTGCAGCAGCGGAGCAGCGGTAGCGATTCATGCTGCCTCCTGCTTCGTTCTAACCCGGAAGCGTCTCCTCTGCCGCGTCCCGCCCCCATTATTACAACTTCCTGTTTCTGCTGGGGCAGGACGCAGGCGCGCGGCAGAGGAGACGCTTCCGGGTTAGAACGAAGCAGGAGGCAGCATGAATCGCTACCGCTGCTGCAGTGCTGAGACGGGAGGAAGATACTAGATCGTGGCGGCGGTAGGTAGGCAGCGTTTGAGAAGTGCTGTGGGAGAGAGGGAGGCAGAAGCAGGATCGGACCTCAGCCTGCTAAGGGTGGTGCTGTGCCCCATTGAGATGGAGAGTTGGGGGAAGGTCTTCTTAAGATAGATGCTGGAAGGGGGGGCATGGTGTGGAGAGGAGCAAGAGAGAGAGAGAGAATTGTGGGACATAGGGTAGAGAGGGGTAAGAAAGGAAAAAATCTTGCATGGGGAGGGGAAAGGGACAAGAGAGGGAGAAATGTTGGACATAGGGGGGTAGTGGGGAAGGAGAAATGGTAAATGTTGGACTTGGACAGGGGGTGGTGAGGAGAAGATAGATGGTGAAAAATTGGACATGATGGTGGAGGGCAGGAAGAGATGTTGGATGGGGCACAAGGGAGGGGGAGAGGCAGAAATGTTGGGCATGGCAGTGGAAGGGAGGAAGAGAGAAAATGCTGCATGGGGGGAGGGGGAAGAGAAGTGTTGGACCCATGGCACAAGAGAGGGAGAAATGGTAGAAAGTGGGAGAGAGGGAGATATATTGGACCTGGGAGAGAGAGAGAAACACAGGAGCTGGAGAGGGGAGAAAGGGGAGAGATGTTGGATTCAGGAGCAGAAGGGTGATAGAGAGGTGCCGGACAGTGGGAGTGAGGGAAGAGAGAGGGAGAAATGTTGGAACATGAGGGAGAGGGCAGGAGGGAAGAGAGAAGGGGCAGAGAGATGTAAGGCTGCAAGAGTGGAGTGGGGAGAAAGAGGGAGCAGATTCTGGGCTAGAAGGGTGGAGGAAAGGAAGATGGCGGAACCATGTGGGAGAGGCCAGGAGAGAGAGGAAGAGGGTGGCAAGGAAATAAATAAAAAGATAGTGATTACAGAGGATAGAAATATGGTAATGAATGGGAATGGAGGGCTGAGGAAGGAGTGAGATGGGGAAATGGAAAAACTAGTGGGTGAGAGAAAAAGATGAAAATCTGATAGGTAGCTGTAAACTAAAAAGGAGGAGAACAGTGAGAGGGTGAAATTTGCGTTGACAGCAAGGCAGAAAGAAGAAAAAAGAGAGGAAAGAGCTAAAAATAAGAAGTCAATATGTCAGAAGCAGGTGTAGTGAAGGTAAAAGAAGACAAATGGACAGCAGCCGCTCGAAAGAGAATTAGAAGACGACAGACAGGAAAGCAGAAAAGAAACTGCAACCAATATGATGGAAAAATACAATGTCCAGACCACAAAGGTAGAAAAAAGCAATGTATTTTGAATGTTTTAAATGGAATATGTTGGCTTTGGGAAATCTACATAGCAAATGTGTTTGTATCGTGTTCAGGAGAAAGGAAATGCATTTCTGTTTTTATTTCTCCAGTGTTGAAGTACATGCTAAGTTTAACTTTTTGGGGTTCCGAGTTCAATTTTTGTCTAAATATTTTTATTTCTGATACGTGATCCCTTGTTCTGTATTTGGTGAGGGTCTGTTGGTGTGACAGTAATGCCAGGTTGGGAAATCGGAGGGCAGGCGGGGAGGAGAGGGGATCAGGGAGGGGGCCCTAGCATGTCTAACACCAGTTCTGACCCTTGCTGTATAGCTGGTAGGGATCCCAAGCCTCCCCAGCTGAGGACTTCCTCCAAAGACGGCCAGAACTTCCTTCTACCAAGCTCTGCAGTCGGTGACAGCATGCTTGAGTCACCGACAGCTAAGCACGCATAGGGTGCTGGCATCAGTGGCTTACTGATGTTGCTGCTGCCTGCCAAGTTTGGTAAAAGGGAGTTCTGGCCACCTTCAGAGAAAGCCTTCAGCTGACAGAGCTTGAGGATCCTTATTAGCTAATGTATTTAAATTTTGCGGTAGGGCAGGGCAGAGAAAATATTGTGCCCACCCACTTTGGGCTCAGGCCCATCCAAAATTGGCTGTCTGGCTACGCCACTGCCGTGGTCAACCATGTCGAAGGCACTTGACATGTCAAATTGTAGGAGGAGTATATTGTTGCCGGTTGCGATCATTTGTTTGAATTTAGGCATAAGGGTAATTAATACTGTTTCTGTGCTGTGATTCGATCGGAATCCTGATTGGGCATCGTGCAGTATTGAGAACTTGTTTAAATAGTTTGTGAGTTGTTTTGTTACCATCCCTTCGGTTATTTTGGTTATTAGTGGTATGGATGCTACTGGTCTGTAATTGGTTGTTTCGCTTGCGCTTTTCTTTGTATCTTTGGGTATTGGAGTAAGTAAAATTTTTCCTTTGGGAAGAGTCCGTTTTGTAGCATGAAGTTTACGTGGTTCGTTAGGTCTATTATAAATTGTTGAGGAGCTGATTTCATGAGGTTGTTTGGGCATATGTCTAGTTTGCAGTAGGATTTAGCAAATCTTTTAAGTGTTTCAGAGATGAGGTCTTCTGATAGTAATTTGAATTCGGTCCAGGTTCTGTCTGCTGGGTATATTCCGTCTTCTGGATCTAGACAGTCTAGAAGTGTGGCGTATTCAATAATGCTGGCGGGTATTTTAAGTCGTAGTTGTATAATTTTCTCCTTAAAGTATTTTGCAAGGTTGTCGACATCTGGTCTTTGCTGTTGTTTGTAACTGGTGAGGTGTCTAGCAATTTATTCACAAGGTAGAAGAGTTTGTGTGTGTCTTTGTAGTTGGGTCCTATCATAGTTTTGTAATTTAGTCTTTTAGTCTGTTTTATGGTATATTTGTATTTCCTCCGAAGTAGTTTCCAAGCATTTAGTGTTTGTTCATCTTTCTTTTTGTTCCATGCGCGTTCTAGTTTCCTGACTTGTGTGTTAAGTTTTTTCATCTCTTCGGTGAACCATGGATTTGATTTTTTTCCTATGTGATGCTCTGGTTTGGATTGGGGCGATTCTGTCTAATGTTGTTGTGCATATATCGTCCCATTCTTGGAGGAATTGGATGGTGTCAGCATTTGTTGACCGTTCGTTCTATGAATATTCATGAGAGATTTGCATGTAGTGGAGCCCCGCAGCAAGCGAGGCGGGACCCGCAAATGTCCAGCGGCCCTGGAGGCAAATAATTCTCATCGCCCTGGATTGGTTGCATAGATCATGGTATACAGACCTGATTCAACTGCTGGATCAGGATCCTCTCTGTCTTCCATAGGTACATAGCTTACTGAAGCAAGGTCTGGTGCTAATGGAGGATCCTTGCCCCTTTTTGATCTTAGTGCTTGGCCACTGAAAGGACATGGTTGAGGCAAAAAGATTATTCTGATTTTGGTTATTGCTATCTTCCTTCAAGTTCAAACACTCTACATCCCATGGCGTCTGTGAGGGTGTGGAGGACGTTAGAGTCCCCCTTCTCTGCTCAGATTGCGTACATCCTAGCATTTCTCCAGACAGGCCTTCAGAAAGGATTGCATTGGGTTCTTTGAAAGATCAGGTTGCGACTTTGGCCTGTTTCAGGGGATGACCACAGATGACGTCTCTTGTAGCTTACCCAGATATCATTCGATTCTTGCAGGGAGTGGGCCACTTGCAACCTCTCTTTCGTATGCCATGTCCAGAGTGGAACCTTAATTTAGTCTTTCAGGCTCTTCAGAAGCCTCTTTTTGACTCTTGAAGGCCTCCTTGACAGATCTTTACACTAAAGATGGCGTTCTTGGTGGCTGTTGCATTGGCACATAGGGTTTTGGAGCTTCAGGCTGTCTTATTGGGATCCCTGTCTCAGCTTTTCAGAGTCGAATGTCCTGTCACAGTTCCTTCCTTTTTTCCGAAATAAGTATCGGCATTTGAGCTTCCATCCTTTTGCAGAGAAGACAGAGGCTCAGTATTTTTCCTTGAAGCTTCTCATGTATATAGAGTCTTCATTAGATATCTGAAAGTCATGAATGAGTTTTGCAAATCAGACTATTTGCTTTTTGGTAAGCAGAGGTTTGGCTTTATGGCTTCCAAGCCCACAATTGCCAGATAGCTAAAGGAGACTATTATTTCAGCTTATTTGCTTGCGGGGAAGCAGGCTTCTCAGGCCTTGGGGCTCATTCTATGAGGCATACAGTGACATCCTGGGCAGAGACTACTTTACTGTCTCTAGCAGATATTTGCAAGGTGGGGATGTGGTTGATGCTGCATACCTTTACCAAGTACTACAGGGTGGACGTTGTGGCGGGCTCGGAAGCCAGTTTTGGTGCTTTGGTCCTCGGGGCAACAGCACCAGGATCCCACCCAATCTAGGGATTGCTTTTGGACATCCCACAGGTTCTGGAATATTGGGAAGCTGTGTAATAGAAGGTAGAAAGCTGGGGGGGGGGGGGCATGTCAAGATGGCGCCATGAGCGGTGGCGTTAGAAGCGAGCTCCTGCCTACTAACTGCTGAAATTCGATTTAATTACCTGTTTTGAGATATGCCGCATACCAAACGTAAGGGGACAATTCGTGGGGTTCCCCTACACCCCGCGACGTCCACGCCGGCAAGTGGAGGTTTGGAGCGCTTCTTCCCCGCACTGTCCCGAAGAAGCGGAGTGGAGTCCTTAGCGGGAGGGACTGGTGAAGCGATCCCCCCGCAGGAAACAGAAATATCTCTCTCCCCGCCTTTCTCTACGACGCCTCCTTGCCCTGCAACTGCCTTGAGCGGGACGGGGTTTCTCTCGGAACCCGGAAAGGGTAATTCCGAGGAGCTCAGAGGGGAGTCCAACTCTGTAAGGACATCAGCAGCTGCAGGAGAGATGGAGGTGAGCCTGGGTAAGATCTGGCTGAAGTTACTGGAAATAGAAAAAACCCTGAGACAATCTTCGGACGAGGTAAAGACTCTGAGTTTGAATGTGCAGGAAGTGAAAAACTCTTTAGATATGGGAAAACAAGATTTTTCTTCTAAGATCGATGCCTCACAGAGAGAGACAAAGCAAACTGATGATTTTAAAATGGCTGTGATAAAAGATAATATGGAAATTAGAAGAAAATTGGAACAAGTAGAGAACTTTAATAGGAGATTAAATCTCAGAATATTGAATTTTCCTAGAATATTGGGAGTACCCCCAAAAGATATGTTCCAGAGATATTTAAAAGAAAACTTAAATTTTCCCCAAGAAGTATTTCCTCCTTTGAACAAGATTTATTACATACCAAGCACGATGAAAAAGGTTGGGACAGAGAATTCAATAGATCTACAAAATGTCACAGCCATTTTGGAGCAAACAATTGAAGAACCATCTGAAAGAGGGACGTTGATAATTTCTTTTGTATTTCAACAGGATTTAAATGCAGTAATGCGTCTTTACTTTAAATCAACTAACCGTGTGTTTTGTTGGCCAGAAGATCTGGCTTTATCCGGATGTGACTAAGTTTACACAAGAAAAACGTAAAAAGTTTCTCTCTATGAGGTCAAAAGTTTTGGAATTGGGAGGTTCTTTCCTCCTGACCTATCCCTGTGAATGTGTCATCAGGTTAAATCAAGTTAAATATATATATTATATGCCTGATCAGCTTCAGACCTTCCTAGACAATAAACAACGATAGAGTTGAGATATATATGGGACTGACGGAGCCATACTAATTTTTATTTACATATTATGATTGTGTTATCTTCACTAATTCCTATCCCCCTATTATTGAGGTCTAAGGAAGCCAAACTTTGTCTTTATTAGGACGTTTTGGACAATTATAATTTTCCTGTATTATTATTTAATGGCTGTATTACACTTTTGCAGTATGATAATTTCTGTAATAAGTATATAAAACTAATAAAAATTATGAACATAAAAAAAAAAAAAAAGAAGGTAGAAAGCTCAAATCCAGAACCTCTAGGGTAGCATTTTCTGAAGTGCTACCTGTTCCATGTGCAGGGCCCAAGAGACAGTCGGAGCTCTGGAGTCTTAATGCGTGAATGAGATGGCACAGGGAGGAGGGTTTTAGATTTGTTAGGAACTGGGCAACATTCTGAGGAAGGGGGAGCCTATTCCGAAAGGATGGGCTCCACCTTAACCAGGGTGGGACCCAGCTGCTGTTATCGGCATTTAAAAAGGAGAGAGAGCAGCTTTTAAACTAGAGACTGGGTGAAGGCCGACAATTGCTCAAAAGCTCATGGTTCGGAATAAGATATCCTTTAAAGATATCACCAAAACAGGGAAGATAGGGTATCCCAATAGTGAGGTTGCAAAAGAGACCGTAGTAGATCAGGTGTCCTTAAATACAAATAAAAATCAGACAAGACAGAGATTGCAAATTAATACTGTCAAGCAATACTGTCAAGCATGAGCATGTTGTAAATAGGAACAACAAACATAGTTTAGAATATTTTGCACTAAATGAAAAAATAGATATAATAGGCATTTCTGAGACCTGGTGGAAGGAGGATAACCAGTAGGACACTGTCATACCGGGGTACAAATTATATTGTAGTGATAGGGTGGATCAAATTGGTAGAGGGGTAGCATTGTTTCAAGTGAACGGCAATAACAACTGCGCAGGGGAGCTACCAAGTGATTGAGCTGCAGAAGGAAGATATTTCAACCAGTCCTAGTGTGAACTGACATCCCAAATTCATGTGGGATTTGCAGTCCCTGATTGCTGCAGTACATTCAAAATTACTTAAGAAAATGCACTTGGACCCCTTCAGGATTGCTAATTTGAAGACATCGCAGATGTGCATTTTAAAATACTGTCATATTCCTAAAATCAAAAATAAAATACCTTTTTCTACTGTTTGAACAATTTATTTTCTAATTTGCTTTGGTCCCACTGTCTCTCTTTTCTGTTTTTCTCTGTTTCTTCTGCTTTACAGGGTCTTTTGCCCATCTGATATTTCTTCTGTCTCCAAGTGCACCATCCTTCTTTCCTCTGCATCACTATTTGTCCTGACTAGTATCTCCCTTCGGTGTCCCTTGTCCCTATCCTATCCCCAAGTTCAGCATCTGCCCTTTCTGTGTCCCCATCTCCCCCCTTTTTCAGCACAAGCCTACCTGGTCTCCTCATCTCCTCCTTTTCTAATATCTGCCCTCCTGGTGTCTCCATCTCTCCCTTTTTCTAACATTGCCCTCTGTCCCCATCTTCCCCCTTTCCAGCATTACCTCTTTCTGCCCATCTCACCCCTTTTTCACCATTCTCTCCATATTTCCATTCCCCCCTTCCAGTAGTGCCTCTTTGTGTCCCTATCTCCTCCTCCCCATTCCAGTAGTGCCCTCTCTGTGTCTCTATCTCCTTACCCCCCTTTCTAGTAGTACCCCTGTGGTCCCTATCAGTGAACAGTGAAGAAAAATTAGCTCAACCTATAGTTTATAATTGCGGTTTCTACCAGCTATAATAATTTTTGAAGCTGTGTCAGTGATATTCGATTATTTCTTTTCTCCTCCAGCTTTTAAGGCACTTCCTATCGAACTGAAACAGCTTTATACTTGATACAGATGGACCAACAATAAAAAATTACAAGGTGGATGCAGCAGCTCATAAGTTTGTTTGCTTGCTTTGCTTCAAATGAACGGCAATGACAACTGCGCGGGGGAGTAGAAACAGATTAACCAAACTGGCTTCCTTGCTTACAATGGACTAGATAGACTCAGTTCCACTCCCGCCCATTAAACCTTCTTGGGCAGCTTTCTCCCTTCTCCAGCCCTCCCCCCCCCCCCCCCCCCCCGAATCTTACATGTTTGGCCCGCTGTACCGTCTGCGTGGTGATTTCCACTGCTCTCCTGCGTGAGTCTTGCATATACTCCTGTCTCTTCCGCCCACTCTCTCCCATCCACATGGTCGCTCGTTTTTAAAGCCCTGAGGCGTTCTCCCTCCGACACTGGCGATTCACATAACCTTCTGCCAGCGTCGGAGCCTCTCCTCAGGCACGTCCCGCCTCCTCTAATGCAACTTCCTGTCTTCCGCAGAGGTGGGCGCGCCTGAGGGAGAGGCCCCGACGCTGGCAGAAGGCTGGCTATGTCAATCGCCAGTGTCGGAGGGAGAAGTCTTCAGGGCTTTAAAAATGACCATGCTGATGGGCAGAAGAGACAGGAGCAGGGGCAAGACTCGCACGGGAGGGGGGAGGAGGCAGATGAAGCTATTGGCAGGCATTTGGCGCTTAGGTGCCATCTGTTCTAAAAATCTGTTTGGGGTAGCAACCGTTCCCCCTGCGCCCCACGTAGCTACGCCACTGCCAGTGAGCCATGCAAAATGGTAGAGACTGTTTTATAAAGAAAAAAATTACAGAGCGTATTCAAAAGCATGGATTAATGAGACAGAGCCATCATGGATTTAGTGAAGGGAAATCTTGCCTCGCCAATCTTACATTTCTTTGAATGGGTGAACAAACGTGGATAAAGGCAAGCCGGTTGATATTGTGTATCCGGATTTTCAAAAGGCCTCATGAAACACAAAGTACCTCATGAAAGACTCCAGAGGAAATTGGAGAGTCGTGGGATAGGAGGTAGTGTCCTATTGTGGATTAAAAACTGGTTAAAGGATAGAAAACAGTTATTCAAAGTTGTTAAATTGCGAGAGGATTGTGAAAAATTACAAGAGGACCCTATGAAACTGGGAGACTAGATGTTTAATGAGAGCAAGTGCAAAGTGATGCATGTGGGAAAGAGGAACCCTTTCCCACATGCAAGGTTCCACGTTAGGAGTCCCCAACCAAGAAAGGGATCTTTGTGTCGTTGTTGATGATACGTTGAAACCCTCTGCTTAGTGTGTTGCGGTGGCTAAGAGAGCAAATAGAATGTTAGGTATTATTAGGAAAGAAATGGAAAACAAAAATGAGGATATTTATAATACCTTTTGTATCGGTCCATGGTGCGACCGCACCTCAAATATTGTGTTCAGTTCTGGTCACCGCATCTCGAAAAAGATGTAGTGGAATTAGAAAAGGTACAGAGAAGGGTGACGAAAATGATAAAGGGGATGGGACGACTTCCCTATGAGGAAAGGCTGAAACATCTAGGGCTCTTCAGCTTGGAGAAAAGACGGCTGAGTGGAGATAGAGGTCTTTAAAATAATGAGTGGAGTGGAACGGGTAGACGTGAACCGTTTTGTTTACTCTTTCCAAAAATACTAGGACTAAGGGGTATGCAATGAAGCTACAAAGTAGTAAATTTGAAACGAATCGGAGAAAAATGTTTTTCACTCAACGTGTAATTAAACTCTGGAATTCGTTGCCAGAGAATGTGGTAAAGGAGGTTAGCTTAGCAGGGTTTAAAAAGGGTCTGCCCGGCTTCCTAAAGGAAAAGTCCATAGACCATTATTAAATTGACTTGGGGAAAATCCACTGCTTATTTCTGGGATAAGCAGCATAAAATGTATTGAACTTTTTCGGGATCTTGGCCACTGTTGGAAACAGGATGCTGGGCTTGATGGACCTTTGATCTGGCCCAGAGTGGCAATATTTATGTACTTATGAGGAATTAGGTCTTACCTGATAATTTTCATCCCAGTAGTCCTTCTCACTATTCTAGGGGACCTCCCAAGGTTTGAGGAGTTTAGTTGGTGCAAAGTAATGGGTCAGATAACAACTGTCACCTTGTGTGGTTCTTTCTGTGTATTTCTTGTTCTCTACAAGTTGTCCAGAGATGGGAGAGGTTCATACGTTTGCTCATCTGGTTAGTGTTAGGTTAACAAACTGTTTAAGGTTGTTTTTATTTTGAGTTTGTTCTTACTGCTTGTTTATGTAAATACTAAGGAGTTGGACTGAATGTCAAGAGAGATGTCTCAGCTCATTTTTCAAGTTCTTATCTCCACCTGCTGGTTGGTGGAGAAAACTGTCCCGCAAGTTCTGGAATAGTGAAAAGGACAAATGGAAAGAAAATTTATTAGGTAAGACCTAATTTCTCCTTTTGTTTTATGCACAGGTTGTATGAAAAGTTTGGGGAAGCGGCTTTAAGACCCTTCATCAAGTTCTATCCATCCATTTTGCCCTCAAACGTCCTGCACCTCTGTAGAGGTAACCCTGCTCACTTCTTAGCCTACCTGGATAGCCTTATCAGAACCAAACCTGAAGAGCAAAGGTAAGAGCGGCCTGTGAACAGGAAATATATTGGCTTATTTCCCCCCCCCCCCCCCACACACACACACACACACACCAGTTAGATGCTTAGAAATGAACTTAAATCATCTTTATAATTTTCCAAGTGGCAAATGTTTTAATCATAATCTTGTCTTAAAGCACTTTTTTGCCATTGGTAGCCCAGCCTAAGTAATCTCTTCTGAAAACTTGTAACAAAGCAACAGTTTTGGGGAGACAGTTTGTATTTATGGGCATAACTTTTGAAATATACGTGTGTCATTTAATCTAAGAAGAGTATCTACCAATCCAAACATAAATATATACATTCTCTGGGATGGTTTTTAAAACAGACTTTACTGCGCATACTTTGGTTTTGAAAATTCACTTAAGGGTGTGCATTTTTTAAATAGGTGTACACATTATAAATGATCACTTTAAAAGGCACATGTTTCTGACAAAAGAGGGATGTGATAGCCATAATGTAGTGGCTCACTTTTATTTTTTGGCTGGAATGAGGTAAAAAATGAAAGGGTATTGGAGGAAGTGACGTCGCGGTGCCTGATGGCGGCCTGAACTAAAAGCTCCTGCACCCTCTCAATGTAAAAAGCAGAATATGCGTTTATCAAAGTGTGGAAGTTGAGCTGTATAAGTTATGCGCTGACACAATGAGTAAGTCAGCGTCACACTCTTGTAAGGAGTTGGATCGCCATTTGCTAAAGACTTCGAGCAAGGGCCCGCCGCGCCATGTGTCGCCGTTGCCACACTTGCACTCGGAATCCGAGATTTCGCAGCCAGAGCTGGCAGTGGCGGAGGTCTCCAGTGATTTCTCGAGAGGTATTCTGAAATCTCTTCGTGCTTCACGGGAAGAGACTAAAGCTTCAAAGAATGAAATTCTAGATAAAATGGAAGCTCTTGGCACTGATCTGAAATAATTGGGTGGAAGAGTGGAGGACTTGGAGTGTCATATTGAGGAGCAGGTGGTGCAATGCTCTGAAGTTGCTTCGAAAGCAATATACTGAGCTTCAATTCAAGGTCGACGACCTGGAAAACCGTAGCAGATGGTGCAACCTTAGATTTCGTGGTGTTCCGGAGTGCGGTGGTGCGGAAGATGTCCCAATGGTGGTTCGGGTTATCTGCGACAAGCTGTTATAGCCAGACACATCGGTGAGTCCAGTGGAAAAAGACAGAGCCCATAGAGCTCTGGGTCAGCAAAGGGAGAACAGACCGCGAGACATTATAGTGAAGTTTGGCTCCTCAGCGGTGAGAGAGAGATTGCTTCTGAAGGCGCGGCAGACCCCATATGTGGAGTATAATGATGCCAAAGTGCAAGTATTTCAGGATCTTTCTGCTTTTACATTGGCTCAAAGGCGATTGATGAAACCAGCCCTGGATGTTCTTAGTAAGGGGAAAATAGCTTACAGATGGGCGTTCCCGTTTGCTTTGACTTTCACAATTGGGGGCAAAATACATCGGGTCTGCCATATTGAAGAGGCCTGGAAAATCTTGCGTGAGGCAGGGATATCTACAGCCTTGGTCCCCCAGGTGTCCATTGGTTTATCCGCAAAAGAGCGCCTGCAAAAGTGGAAACGGGTGGCTCCAAAAACGAGAAGCACTTTGCAAGGAGACTGAGTTCCTAGTGTGATTGTTTTGGGTAAATGGGAAAGGGGCTTGGTTGTCAATAAGGGTACAACATGGTTTGTTAACATTGGGGAGGAGGGTGGATGTTTGGTTGGCAGTGTCTGTATGATAATAGGGGGGGAAGTAGGATGTTTGTAGCAGTTGGGTTGGGGGGGGGGGTGGTTGGGGTTGCTGAATATGGTATTGTGATGTTACTTGTTTCTCTCAATTTGCCCATTCTGGTCATTCCTATGGCCATTGATTGGGGTTGGGTGGGCGGGGAGGTGGGGGTAGGGAACGATTTGTTGGAATTTGATGATACACTAAAGGAGGGGGTTGAAACTGAGGGAGGGGGATATTTTCTGGGATGGTTTGGAAGGGGGGTGTCGTGGGTAGGGGAAAAAGGTTTGTGGCTGTAGTGAATTCTGTGGGGGTGGGTGTGCCCTCCTTTGCCTATCATGCCTTGGCAGGTATTGGCTCCTAGTTTTATGATGCTTGAATGAGTCTGGATTTAAAGTTCTTGACATATAACGTCAAGGGCTTGAATTCTCCTCAGAAGTGTCAAAAGCTTTTCAAGGAATTAATGTACCATAAACCTCATGTTGTGTTTCTTCAAGAGACGCATTTGAGGAGGGATCATGAGAAGTTCTTGGTTCATAGGCAGTATTCCCATGTTTTCTTTGCGTCAGACGTGAATATGTCTAAGAAGCGTGGGGTAGCTATTTTGCTCCATTCTTCCCTTCAGGTCCAAGTATTGAAGATCAGGCGGGATCCAATGGGGAGATTTCTGGTGCTTCACGTTATGCTGAACAATTTGGCTTTTTCCCTGGTTGCTGTGTATGAACCTAATGATAATCAGGGGAAATTCTTTACTAGGCTTGGCAAGATTGTGCAACTAGACCCATACAGTGGTGGAAATAAGTATTTGATCCCTTGCTGATTTTGTAAGTTTGCCCACTGACAAAGACATGAGCAGCCCATAATTGAAGGGTAGGTTATTGGTAACAGTGAGAGATAGCACATCACAAATTAAATCCGGAAAATCACATTGTGGAAAGTATATGAATTTATTTGCATTCTGCAGAGGGAAATAAGTATTTAATCCCTCTGGCAAACAAGACCTAATACTTGGTGGCAAAACCCTTGTTGGCAAGCACAGCGGTCAGACGTCTTCTGTAGTTGATGATGAGGTTTGCACACATGTCAGGAGGAATTTTGGTCCACTCCTCTTTGCAGATCATCTCTAAATCATTAAGAGTTCTGGGCTGTCGCTTGGCAACTCGCAGCTTCAGCTCCCTCCATAAGTTTTCAATGGGATTAAGGTCTGGTGACTGGCTAGGCCACTCCATGACCCTAATGTGCTTCTTCCTGAGCCACTCCTTTGTTGCCTTGGCTGTATGTTTTGGGTCATTGTCGTGCTGGAAGACCCAGCCACGACCCATTTTTAAGGCCCTGGCGGAGGGAAGGAGGTTGTCACTCAGAATTGTACGGTACATGGCCCCATCCATTCTCCCATTGATGCGGTGAAGTAGTCCTGTGCCCTTAGCAGAGAAACACCCCCAAAACATAACATTTCCACCTCCATGCTTGACAGTGGGGACGGTGTTCTTTGGGTCATAGGCAGCATTTCTCTTCCTCCAAACACGGCGAGTTGAGTTCATGCCAAAGAGCTCAATTTTTGTCTCATCTGACCACAGCACCTTCTCCTAATCACTCTCGGCATCATCCAGGTGTTCACTGGCAAACTTCAGACGGGCCGTCACATGTGCCTTCCAGAGCAGGGGGACCTTGCGGGCACTGCAGGATTGCAATCCGTTATGTCGTAATGTGTTACCAATGGTTTTCGTGGTGACAGTGGTCCCAGCTGCCTTGAGATCATTGACAAGTTCCCCCCTTGTAGTTGTAGGCTGATTTCTAACCTTCCTCATGATCAAGGATACCCCACGAGGTGAGATTTTGCGTGGAGCCCCAGATCTTTGTCGATTGACAGTCATTTTGTACTTCTTCCATTTTCTTACTATGGCACCAACAGTTGTCTCCTTCTCGCCCAGCGTCTTACTGATGGTTTTGTAGCCCATTCCAGCCTTGTGCAGGTGTATGATCTTGTCCCTGACATCCTTAGACAGCTCCTTGCTCTTGGCCATTTTGTAGAGGTTAGAGTCTGACTGATTCACTGAGTCTGTAGACAGGTGTCTTTCATACAGGTGACCATTGCCGACAGCTGTCTGTCATGCAGGTAACGAGTTGATTTGGAGCATCTACCTGGTCTGTAGGGGCCAGATCTCTTACTGGTTGGTGGGGGATCAAATACTTATTTCCCTCTGCAGAATGCAAATAAATTCATATACTTTCCACAATGTGATTTTCCGGATTTAATTTGTGATGTACTATCTCTCACTGTTACCAATAACCTACCCTTCAATTATGGGCTGCTCATGTCTTTGTCAGTGGGCAAACTTACAAAATCAGCAAGGGATCAAATACTTATTTCCACCACTGTATGGTAAATTGGTTCTCGGGGGTGACTTTAATGCTTTGTTTGAGCCAGCTTTGGATAAGTCGGGAATGGTGGCGCCGAGTGATGTTAAAAATGTTAAGGCTTTGGTGGACTTCGCTCGCACTTTGGGTGTGGGTGATGTGGGTGTGGGTGATGTGAGATCGGGACTATTCTTTCTATTCCCATTCTCACGATTCTTACTCCCGCATAGATCACATACTCCTTGATGTATCTCTGCTCCAGGGAAGTTGTTGGTCTGATATTGGCTCTATCACTATTTCGGACCATGCTCCAGTCTGGGTAAAATTTGCCTCTATGGGTGAGGTTGAGAAGGATACCAGATGGACCTTAAATGTCTCTTTACTGAAAGAGGAAAAAATTCTAGCGAAGTTTCATTCGCTTTTGAGGGAATATTTTGATATTAATTTGAATTCTGGTCCCTCCCTGGGGATAGTTTGGGATGCATTTAAGGCAGTTTCAAGGGGATTTTTTCTAAAACAAGCTAGTACACAGGCTAGGATCAGGCGAAAGGAGTTAGCTGACTGTCTTTCGGAGTTGTCTAGACTGGAAGATCTTCATAAGGTCTCTCATTCGCTTTCTATTTTGCGACAGATACAAGTTTTGCGGCTAAGGTTAGATAATATCTATTCGGAACAGCTTCAGTTTGTTCAGAAACAGCAACAGCAGCTGCTTTACTTTTATCATAATAAACCTAATCGGTTATTGGCTCTTAAACTGCGGCAACAAAGATTTGATTGTACTATTCTGAGGATCAGAGATAGTAAGTCTCCAGTGTTAACTCAGTCCTGCTTGATCCGTCAGTGTTTTCAGGCATTCTACCAGTCCTTGTATAGGGCTGATGCGTCGATTCAGCACGATGCTATTTGAGCCTTTTTGACATCCCTGCAGCTTCCTGCCCTGACTGAGGAGCAAAGGGCCATGCTTGATGGGGACATACCGGTAGATGAAGTCAGGACCATGCCAACACGGTAAGCGAGGTAAGCATGGCAGGGGGGCGCTTCCCTCTGGGGGGCGCCGCCGCACCATGCTCACCTCGCTCGCCCTCCCCCCAACATCCCTTTTCTTTTTTTTTTCCTTTTTAAATGTACCTCCGTGGCGGTTCCGGCAGCGCAGCGTCAGTGAAGGAGGCGGCGCTCCCGACGTCGCTAGCCTTCCCTTCGCTGTGTTCTGCCTTCTTCTGACGTCATTTGATGTCAGAAGAAGGCGGAACAGCGAAGGGAAGGCTAGCGACGTCGGGAGCGCCGCCTCCTTCACTGACGCGCTGCCGGAACCGCCACGGAGGTACATTTAAAAAGAAAAACAAAAGAAAAGGGATGTTGGGGGGAGAGAAGAGGGCGGGCAGTTGAACAATGGGAGCGGGAGGGCAGGGGAGAGGCGAGAGCATGGATGCGAGGGGGGGGTCATGGAAGGGACAAGGGAGAGAGGGGAATTGCTGGAAAAGGATGAATGGAGGGGGCAGGGGACAGAGGAGCATGGATGGGCATGGATTGGGAGGGCAGGGCTCAGGGAGAGAGAGGAATTGCTGGAAAAGGATGAATGGAGGGGGCAGGGGACAGAGGAGCATGGATGGGAGGGCAGGGCTCAGGGAGAGAGGAGAAATTGCTGGACATAGAGGGGAGGGAAGAAAGATGAAGGAGATGAAATGAGGGAGAAGGAAGAGAGGAGAAAAACTGCACATGGATGAAGAAAATAGGTAGAAGCTGAGGACCAGAAATGAAGAAGAAAGGAGGAAAGGAAAGAAATAAACAGAGTGAAGAGGACAGATAGCAGCAGAATCAGATACTGGGCCAGCATGATCAGAAAAAGAAAGTCACCAGACAACAAAGGTAGAAAAAAATCATTTTATTTTCATTTTAGTGTTTGGAATATGTCCACTTTGAGAATTTACATCTGCTATCTTATTTTGCAATGTATAGCAATTTGTTTCTAAGAATATTGCTGACAATTCCTGTCAGTGTGGCAAGTGGTGAGCGATCATTTTCACGGGGGGGGGGGGGGGGGGGGGGCGCCGCCGCCGCCAACGCCAACTGATAGTCTGCAGGGGGGGGGGGGCGCCAACTGATAGTCTGCAGGGGGGCGCCAGAGACCCTAGGCACGGCCCTGGATGAAGTAGTTAGTTATTAAGGATCTGCTATCAGGGAAGTCCCCGGGTTTAGATGGTCTACCAAATGATTTTTATAAGACATTTAGGGGTGAGCTTGCTCCTATTTTGGTTGAAATTCTCAATGGGGTCCGGGAGGGTCAAGTTTTGCCGCCATCCATGATGGAAGCTTGGATTGCTGTGATTCCGAAGCTGGGCAAAGATAAGCTGGAGTGCGCCTCATATTGTCCGATTTCTATTTTAAATTCTGATGTTAAAATTCTTGCTAAAGTATTGGCGAATAGAATGGCTAAGGTATTTCCTGATTTAATTCACCCAGATCAAGTTGGCTTTATTCCTCAAAGACAAGCAAAAGATAACGTCCGTTGGATGGTTAACTTGATGCATGTGGCTAAAAAGTCAAAAGCCTCACTCTGCCTCCTGGGGTTAGATGCTGAAAAGGCATTTGACCTGGTACATTGGCCTTTTATGTTAAGTGTTATGGACCGGATGGGATTTGGTTTGGGATTTCGGGACTGGACTCAAGCCCTTTATCAGTCTCCTCGGGCTTGTGCTCTTATCAATGGAGGTAATTCTCCTTTGTTTTCTTTATATAGGGGGACACGGCAAGGGTGCCCTCTATCGCCCATGTTATTTGCTTTGGTCATGGAACCTCTTGCGGTGGCTATTCGTTCTAATCCTAATATTGCGGGTTTGGTGGGTTGTTTGCGGACGACATTTTGCTTTCCCTTACTAAACCGTTAATTTCGCTGCCTAACTTAATAAAACTATTAGGGGAATATTCTTCTGTTTCGGGCTTTAAGCTTAATATGTCAAAATCGGAAGCTATGGCTCTTAATATTCCGAATCCCGTTTTAAGTTCTTTAAAACAAGCCTTTCCTTTTTGTTGAGTATCTCGGGTGTCTCTCTTACTGAAATGTCTCTCTTACTGAAAAGTTTTCAGACTTATTTGGGTCTAATTATCCCCCTCTCTTGAAGGAAATAGGTAAGGATTTAGAGAAGTGGGGGTCTATTGACCTCTCATGGTTTGGGAGGATTGCTACCTTAAAGATGAATGTATTGCCCTGTTTGATGTACCTCTTTCAGGTACTTCCTCTTCATTTGTCGTGTAAATTTCTTTCAGGTATTCAAGACCGTCTTCTTTGCTTTATTTGGTCTAATAAGAGGGCGAGATTAGCTAGAACGGTTTTGTACAGGGATCAGAGGCAATGGGGTTTGAGGGTTCCCAGTGTGTTTTGGTATTATAAGGCTGCACAGGCTCAGTCTGCCGTTGAGTGGTTTCAGGCAAGTCCGCAGAAGAGGTGGATTGGATTGGAGCAGGAGTCGGCGGGTTCGTGCCCCTTGCGCTCCTTAATGTGGTTTCCTAAGCGTTATCGTTTGTTGGGGTGGGAGGTGTGCCCATCGATTTTGACTACTTTTCACTATTTGGATGCTATGTTTGCCAAGCCTGACCTGGTTCTCTCTAAACTTACCCCAGTGATTTATAATCCCCTTTTCCCATCTGGTCTTCAGTCGGGGATATTTAGGTCCTGGTTCAGGGCTGGCCTAGAGACCTGGGGCCAATTTTTTGATGAAGATATATTCTTATCTTTCAATACTTTAATTGATTCATATGCACTTTCTCCTAAGGATTGGTTTGCATATTTTCAAGTGAGGCACTTTTTGTCTTTGGCTGATATAAGGTCTAAAGTGTTTAGAGAGGATTCCTTCTTGGAGGACTTGTGTGAGGATTCAAAGGGTACGAAGGGTCTTATTACTTGCTTATATTCGTACCAACATAGGCAGGCTAAGGGCTTAGTGGAACATAGAGTCCGATGGAGTAGAGAATTGGGTTTGACCTTGCCTGAAGAGGAGTGGTTCTCAATGGAGAATGCATTAGCAAAGATTTCTATTTTTCTACCTTTGAAGGAAAACGCTGTTAGTTTTCTATAGGTGGTATCTGACACCAGTTCATTTGAACCATTAGTTTGTGACAGCGTCTCCCTTCTGTTGGAGGAATTGTGGAGAGAGGGGCCCTATGGGTCATATTTGGTGGTCATGTGTTAAAATTAGTGCATTTTGGAAGGCGGTTCTGTATCGCCTTCAAAGGTGGATTGGACGGCCTATCAAATGGGCACCTGAATTTTTCCTTTTTCCCATAAAACCTCCTGGCCTGACTTTTAGTTCGACACGCAATGTCGGCGGCCAGGGTCACATTGGCCGCAAATTGGAAGTCTTCTCATGTTCCTTCTTTGATAAAATGGGTGAACAAGTTGTGGTATGTCTGCGAGATGGAGGGATTATGGGCAATAAGGCATAAATCTTTGGTTAAATGGGAGTCAGTTTGGGAGCCTTTTGTTCCTGTTCCTGCTGAGGGGTGTAGTAGTGGGGTTGATCAGTTTTAGGGTGGTGGGGCACGTGGGGGTGCAAGGGGTTTGTTTTTTTTACTTTAAAATTTTACTTTATAAATTGACTTGGGGGGGGAGTTAGGGAGGTGTATACCATAAAACGTGCTCATAAAAATATTGAAGTTTTGAAGGTGTCTTGTGGACGTGGATGGGCGAAATTTGTAGTGACTTGAGACTACTTGTTATGTTTCTGGTCATTGATGAAGTTATAGGAATCCTGGAATGAGTTTGTATACTGTTTTCTTCAGAATGCCCTTTTCCATTAAATAAAGACTTCTTAAAATAAAAAAAAAAACAAAACGAAAGGGTATTGAACTGATTTTAGTTGTTAGATGCTCCCCCACTCCTGGGCTCCTGCTTCTCCTCCTTCCCCTTCCTCAGACTTCCATGGAGGGCTAGCTGTTCTTCCCTTTGAGATGCACCCTGTCCAGCAACTGGCAGGCTGGCCCAGCACACGTGCTCTCTCTCTCTCTCACTCTCTCAGTGGGTGTACTGTGTTTGTTAATATATTTTTAAAGTTTTTTTTTTACTTATTACTCTTTTCATAACTGTTTTGAGATATTCATTCCCTTTGATTAATTACTGCTACTATTCATAGTAACATAGTAGCTGACGGCAGAAAAAGACCTGCATGGTCCATCCAGTCTGCCCAACAAGATAACTCATATGTGCTAATTTTTGTGTATACCCTACTTTGATTTGTACCTGTGTTCTTCAGGGCACAGACAGTATAAGTCTGCCCAGCACTATCCCCGCCTCCCAACCACCAGCCCCGCCTCCCAACCACCGGCTCTGGCACAGACCGTATAAGTCTGCCCAGCACTATCCCCGCCTCCCAACCACCAGCCCCACCTCTGAACCACCGGCTCTGGCACAGACCGTATAAGTCTGCCCAGCACTATCCCCGCCTCCCAAACACCAGTCCCGCCTCCCGATCTTGACTAAGCTCCTGAGGATCCATTCCTTCTGCACAGGATTCCTTTATGCTTATCCCACGCATGTTTGAATTCCGTTACCGTTTTCATTTCCACCACCTCCCGCGGGAGAGCATTCCAAGCATCCACTACTCTCTCCGTGAAAAAATACTTCCTAACATTTTTATATCGTTGGACCGATGATTCTACCTTTATTGCATTTGTATCCCACATTTTCCCACCTATTTGCAGGCTCAATGTGGCTTACATAGTACCGTAACGGCGTTCACCAATTCCGGTATAGACAATTACACAGTGATATTGTAGTAGAATAAGGTTCATGTGGAACAAACATATAAGGAACAAACATATAAGTGATCGTATAGGGGAAGAGTTTCGTTATGTCCATTGCGTGCTTTGGTTTTGTAGTGTTGCAGGGTTCAGGTATTTAGGTAGGGTCGGTAGGGTATTCCTTTTTGAACAGGTAAGTTTTTTGTGATTTCCGGAAGTTTAGGTGGTTATATGTTGTTTTCACGGCTTTAGGTAATGCGTTCCATAGTTGCGTACTTATGTAGGAAAAGCTGGATGCATAAGTTGATTTGTATTTGAGACCTTTGCAGCTTGGGTAGTGGAGGTTAGATATGTTCGTATTGATCCGGTTGTATTTCTGACTGGTAGGTAGATGAGGTCTGTCATGTATCCCAGGGCCTCTCCGTAGATGATTTTGTGAACCACGGTGCAGATTTTGAAAGCTACACGTTCTTTGATTGGGAGCCAGTGCAATTTTTCTCGGAGGGGTTTGGCGCTTTCGAATCAGGTTTTTCCAAATATAAGCCTGGCTGCCGTGTTTTGAGTGGTCTGAAGTTTCTTTATGGGTCGACGATCCGCGTCAGCCCGGGAACCTGCATAATACATAGCAAAAAAAAGTTGCCAGAGCCTACCGTCTTGCATGCTGTGCCCACTGTGCATGCGCGGCGTGCCTTCCCACCCGTTGCGCATGCTGTGCCCACTGTGCATGCATGGCGTGCCTTCCCACGTGTCCCTCAATTCTTGTTTTCCACGTGAGGAGCAGCTGTTCATTCTGACGCTCCTCGTTTTGCCCGGGATAGAGCCCTTTTCAGTGCCGTTTGGCTATTTTTTTTGCCTTTTTCTTTTCGTTATTTCTTTTCTTTAAAAAAACAATTAAAAAAACCCAAAACCTTATCCTCTTTATTTTTTTGCCCGCGTCTAAGTTTTCTTTCTTTTTCGGTGTGGGCTGCATTTAGGCTTGCTCGGTTGAGATACTCCCCGATTTTTTACCTCAGTTTTTTCATTAGGCACAGTCGAGCCTCTTGATTTAGCCGGAGCTGTCTTCCCTTCTATGTCATTGAAGGCTCCCAGTGGCTTCAAGTGTTGTACTCTGTGCAACCGGACCATCTCGGGTACTGATACACACTCTTGGTGTATTCAGTGCCTTGGGCCCGACCTTAGCCCGGCAAATTGTAGTAGTAGTACGTATGAAGAAAAGGACACACATTTTCCGAGAGGCTCAGAGAGAGAAACCTTTTGGAGCTCGCTCCGATCCTTCAGCATCAAGGTTGGCGGTGTCGATGTCAGCGTCAAGGGAGGCATCGACATCAGTAGTTGAGGTAGGGATGGCAGCTGCGAGACCCAGAGACACTGGGACCAGTGAGGCATCGAGTGGGTCTCCACCTGCTGCGAGGGGTGCAGGCCATCCCCAGGACCAGCCTTCATTGTACCCGACCCTGAGGCGACATAAGGATTCCACGCCCTCATCGGCACCAAGGAGTCTTGGCGAAGGCCAAGAAGCACCAATATCGGTCTCCTTCAACACACGGTGCCTGGAGCTCGGGGACGTCAAGAGATCCGGCACCTGAGAAGCATCTACGCTGGGAGGAGCGCTCCCCCTCCATTCAAGAGGTGCCGACGCGTCTGTCTTCCAGCATCTGAGATCCTGCTCCCACACCCCAGACGGTTAGGTAACCTGAGCCCACACCAGCCCCACAGTCTTTACCGATGGTGGCTCTCGATGAGCAACTCTGGGCCTTGCTTCCAGAGCTCTTGGGGGCATTTATGCAGCGATAGGCATTGGGGGTGCCTGCACATACCATGCGTCCCGCTGCGGCCCCGCCTGGCCCTCAGCCTGCAGAGCAGTCTCTGACACTGGCGCCGCTTGCAGTTCCGGTGTTGATTGCCACCCAGACCAGTTCTCAGGATGGTTTCCCTGGGCACCCTTCTTCTCATGATTCAGAAAAACGATTGGCTCACAGGAAGTATCTACGAGGCGCCATCGGTAAGTGCAACATTTCCAGTTGGCTAGCAGATTGCATTTCCTTCATTTATGCCCGAGCTGGGCTGATTCTGAAGGGTCATATCACGGCTCATAATGTCGGAGCCGTGGCTATGTCGGTGGCTCACTTAGTCAGCCTCCATTGAAGAGATTTGCAGAGCTGTGACGTGGTCTTCAGTCCACACATTTACATCTCATTACTGCCTTGAGCAGGATACCCGACGCGACAGTCGGTTTGGGGTTTAGAATCCAACACCACCCTCCTAGGCCCAATTTGTTCTATTCCAGGCTGCACTCTCAGCTAGTTTGTATATAGTTTCTGGTTAATCTATGTTTGTCCTCGCTGTTGCGAGGGCCAGTTGACCAATCTTTGTTGTGTTGGGTGAGCCTGAATGCTAGGGATTCCTGATCTGTGACAATAATATAGACTGCTTGTCCTCAGAGAAAGTGAAGATACTTAACCTGTAGCAGGTATTCTCCGAGGACAGCAGGCTTATTATTCTCACAATCCTGCCCACCTCCCCTTGGTGTTGTCTTTATATTTTTTTTCTTATGTGGTTAAATTAATTAATTTAGTGTTCAATGTTCCCATCAATCTGTTCCCATATGGCTTATTACGGGAACATTGGACACTAAAAGGGTTAAACTGAGGAGCGTGACAGGCGGGAAGGCACTCCATGCATGCGCAGTGGGTGCAACATGTGCGGCAGAAGTCTCTGGCAACTTGTTTTGTTTTGTATTATGCCGGTTCCTGGGCCAACATGAATCATCGATCCATCTGTGAGAATAATAAGCCTTCTGTCCTCTGAGAATACCTACTACAGCTAAGTATCTTCGCTATATATACTCATCACAACTCTGCCCAGACTACACCCCCAGGAACAGCGTGCGTCTACAAATAGGCACAGACCTGGCGCATGTACTTAGCACTGCTGAATATGTGTGTATATTTCATAAGAACCCACTTCTGTGTAAAAAACACACTTATGGGAAATGTTTTAAATTCCACCGTTATATATATATCATAGTTCCGTTTCATGGCAATATGCAGGTTTTAAGAAATGTCACTTGTTTTTGTCTAGATTAGCCTTGCTTAAGTCTCTTCTACAACCTGAATCTTTAAGACTGGATTGGCTGCTGTTGGCAGTCTGCCATGATGCCCCACAACGCATAAACACTGTAAATGCCAAAGGAAACCCCAGGTAAGGCAGTGAGCTGATACAAGCTTGCATTGGATCTATTTGTGGAGTATTTTCTTCTGTGTTGTGTATTAAGTCATTAAGGCAATGAGCTGACCACTCAGACCAATAAGTATAGTACCTGGATTTGGAAAAGGTGAGTACATATAAAATCTGAAGCCAAGTGATGTGCTGATGTGAAACCAAAACCTCATTCCCAGAATCCTGTGCAGCAATATCTATTCCAAACTCAGCATTTACTTTGTCCTGTCACATTGCAGCACTTAGATGAAATTCTGTTCTAGCAGAGAAGACATGGGCAATTGTGTCATAGCCACCAGAGCAACAAAATTCACTAAAACCAGTTGTTTTAACTCAGATTTGTGCAGTGATATATGTAATAAGAAGGAAAAATCCTTAAAATACGAGGCAGATAACCAGCAGGACTTTCAAATTTTATCAGAAGTTTAAAACAAAAAATAAAAACCTCTCTTCTGTTTTACAGACCCTGCTCTCATTTGTTTACTTGGGGATATGGTCAGTTGATTTCACTTCTGATTAAGCTGCCTGCTAGCTTTACAATGAAGGAGAAAATGGCCAATATCTGTAAGACGTATGGGTAAGATGCAAATTTGTGACATGTTCTCCAAATGTTAATAGTAGGGCAATATGCACCATCAAACCACCTTTGCCCACTCACCTCCCAGTGGACCAATTATACTTGGTTCCTGGGAAACATCCTCTATCAGCCTCTGGAGTTGTTGCCTTTTTGGAAAATAGCTGTGGTCTGCCTGATGTCAGTAACATCAGCTGAACCCACTACCATTTTTCAAGATGGTGTCCATTCAAAAGGTTAATGAAGGGCACTTCCTAGTGACTAAATTGTCCGTGGGGGGGGGGGGGGGGGGGGAAGTGAATGTGTATTCTGGTCAAGGGCTTCCCTATGCCAGGGGGCAGACCAAGGGTGGCCTTGCTCGGGAGATCCTGGGACCATAGGAGCCAACTTTTCAAAATGATTGGGGGTGCTGAAATTTTTTTTTTTTTTTACAGGCAGTACGTTCCCCCCCCCCCCCCCCCCCATACCTTAAAATTATATCTACTGCAGTCTTCACCTGGGCAGTGGCAGCGCCACTCATAGGCTGCCTGCAGCCTGCACCAGGACTTCTTCCCTGAACAGTCCCACCCCTCAATCCCCCTGTACTGTGCAAATATAAAGAGATGCAAATTTCAAAAACTGACATATTTCAATCATTATACTATAGGTTAACAAATACAAATAAAACAAAAAATGGAAAATATGATATCATTTTAGTGGACTAAATATATGTTTCAATTAGCTTTCAAAGGCCAAAACCTCTTTCCTCAGGTCAGGACAGTATACTGACACAAAAACAGAACAGCTACCACACTACTTTATCCTAAACTAAAAATAAAATTCATTTTTTCCTACCTTTGTGGTCTGGCCGTTTACTGTTTCTAATTGTGTTGGTCCCAGTCTCTTGTTTCTTCTTTCCTCAATCTTTAACTTCCCCCCTTTCCATCCAGCGTCTACCCCCTCTCTTCCCCCTTTTTCTTCCAGCATCTGCCCCCTCTCTTCCCCCTTTCCATCCAGTATCTGCCCCCTCTCTCTCTCCTTTCCATCCAGCATCTGCCCCCTCTCTTCCCTCTCCATCCAGCATCTATTTTCTCCATCCATGTGTAGTTTTTCTCCTCTTTCCCTTTCTCTCAGTATGCATCTCCTTCCTCTTTCTTCTCTCCTCCATCCATATGCAACTCCTTCCTCTCTCTTCCCTCTCCTCCATCCATGTCCACCATTTTTCCTCTCTCCGCCCCTCCATCCATGTTCATCTCACTTCCTCTCTTCCCTCCCCTCCATCCATGCCCAGCATTTTCCTCTCTCCCCTCCATCCATGTGCATCTCCTCCTGTCTTCCCTCCCCTCCATCCATGTCCAGCATTTCTCCTGCCCTCCCCTGCCTCTCTCCCCTGCCCTCTCCTGCATCTGTGTCCAGCAACTCTCCTCTCTCCCCTACCCCCTGCCCTCCCCTGTATCCATGTTCAGCAACTCTCCTCTCTCCCCTGCCCTCCCCTGTATCCATGTTCAGCAACTCTCCTCTCTCCCCTGCCCTCCCCTGTATCCATGTTCAGCAACTCTCCTCTGCCCTCCCCTGTATCCATGTTCAGCAACTCTCCTCTCCCCTGCCCTCCCCTGTATCCATGTTCAGCAACTCTCCTCTCTCCCCTGCCCTCCCCTGTATCCATGTTCAGCAACTCTCCTCTGTCCCCTGCCCCATGCCCTCCCCTGTATCCATGTTCTACTCTCATCTGTCCCCTGCCCTCCCCTGTATCCATGTTCTACTCTCATCTGTCCCCTGCCCTCTCCTGTATCCATGTTCAGCAACTCTCCCCTGCCCCCTGCCCTGCATCCATGTTCAGCGATTTCTCCCCTCTTCCTTGCCCTACCTCTTAAAACTAATTTTACCTGACGGCAATGAAAGAAGCAGAGTACAGCTGGCTCCGTCTTCACCTTTCTCCTTCCCTCTCAGCGTAAACAGGAAATGAGGGCGGGACCACAGCTGAGAGGGAAGGAGAAAGGTGAAGACGGAGCCGGCTGTACTCTGCTTCTTTCACTGCCGTTCAGTCAGGTAAAATTAATTTTAAGCGCTGGCTGAGCGGCAGGAAAGCAAGGAGGGCAGGTTTGAAAATATTGGGGGTGCTCGAGCACCCACGGAGTCGGCACCTATGCCTGGGACAAGGAGGTCACTTTCTAAAGCCACCATAGTTAACTTTAAAATTAACTTGTACTTCTACTTCAACACTGAATTTAAAATGGAAGTAAAGTTTACTTTCACTTTCAAACATAGGTGCCAACATTTCAAAATGATTGGGGATGCTATACACAAAACAAATTACCCTTTCCTGGACATAATGAAGGAGCTTGCTCAATACTGAGGGTGCTTAGCACCCATTGGTACATAAGAACATAAGTATTGCCATACTGGGACAGACTGAAGGTCCATCAAGCCCAGCATCCTGTTTCCAACAGTGACCAATCCAGGTTACAAGTACCTGGCATGATCCCAAAACAGTACCATACATTTTATGCTGTTTTTATCCTAGCAGTAAGCAGTGGATTTTCCCCAAGTCCATTTTAATAATGGCTTCTGTACTTCTTTAGGAAGCCATCTAAACCTTTTTAAAAGCCTGCTAAGCTAACTGATTTTACTGGCAATAAATTTCAGGGTTGAATTACACGTTGATGAAGAAATATTTTCTCTGATTCGTTTTAAATTTACTACTTTGTAGCTTCATTGCGTGCCCCCTAGTTCTAGTATTTTTGGAAAGAGTAAACAAGTGATTCACATCTACCTGTTCCACTCATATCTCCCCTCAGCTGTCTTTTCTCTAAGCTGAAGAGCCCTAGACGCTTCAGCCTTTCCTCATAGGGAAGTCGTCCCATCCCCTTTATCATTTTTGTCATCCTTCTCTGTACCTTATCTGTTAGTGATATGCAATTTATCCTTAAAATCGAGCGTGGTACCGGAAGATTGGAGGGTGGCCAATGTAACGCCGATTTTTAAATGTGGAGTGGAGGAGTGGCCTAGTGGTTAGGGTGGTGGACTTTGGTCCTGGGGAACTGAGTTCGATTCCCACTTCAGGCACAGGCAGCTCCTTGTGACTCTGGGCAAGTCACTTAACCCTCCATTGCCCCATGTAAGCCGCATTGAGCCTGCCATGAGTGGGAAAGCGCAGGGTACAAATGTAACAAAAATAAATAAAATAAAATAAAAAAGGTTCAAGGGGAGATCCGGGAAATTATAGACCAGTGAGTCTGACGTCGGTGCCGGGGAAAATGGTAGAGGCTATTATTAAAAACAAAATTACAGAGCACATCCGAGGACGTGGATTACTGAGACCAAGTCAACACGGCTTTAGTGTGGGGAAATCTTGCCTGACCAATTTACTTCAATTCTTTGAAGGAGTAAACCAACATGTGGACAAAGGGGAGCCGGTTGATATTGTGTATCTGGATTTTCAAAAGGCATTTGACAAGGTGCTTCATGAAAGGCTACAGAGGAAATTGGGGGGTCATGGGATAGGAGGTAATGTCCTATTGTGGATTAAAAACTGGTTGAAGGATAGGAAACAGAGAGTGGGGTTAAATGGGCAGTATTCACAATGGAGAAGGGTAGTTAGTGGGGTTCCTCAGGGGTCAGTGCTAGGACCGCTGCTCTTTAATATATTTATAAATGATTTAGAGATGGGAGTAACTAGTGAGGTAATTAAATTTACTGATGACACAAAGTTATTCAAAGTCGTTAACTCGCGAGAGGATTGTGAAAAATTATAGAAGGACCTTACGAGACTGGGAGACTGGGCGGCTAAATGGCAGATGACGTTTAATGTGAGCAAGTGATGCATTTGGGGAAAAAAGAATCCGAATTATAGCTACGTCATGCAAGGTTCCACGTTAGGAGTTACGGACCAAGAAAGGGATCTAGGTGTCGTCGTTGATAATACACTGAAACCTTCTGCTCAGTGTGCTGCTGTGGCTAGGAAAGCGAATAGAATGTTGGGTATTATTAGGAAAGGTATGGAAAACAGGTGTGAGGATGTTATAATGCCGTTGTATCGTTCCATGGTGCGACCGCACCTTGAGAATTTGTGTCCAATTCTGATCGCCGCATCTCAAGAAAGATATAGTGGAATTGGAGAAGGTACAGCGAAAGGCGACGAAGGACTAAGGTGGCTAGGGCTTTTCAGCTTGGAGAAGAGACGGCTGAGGGGAGACATGATAGAGGTATATAAAATAATGAGTGGAGTGGAACAGGTGAATGTGAAGCGTCTGTTCACGCTTTCCAAAAATAGTAGGACTAGGGGGCATGCGATGAAACTACAGTGTAGTACACTTAAAACAAATAGGAGAAAATTTTTCTTCGCCCAACGCGTAATTAAACTCTGGAATTTGTTGCCGGAGAACGTGGTGAAGGCGGTTAGCTTGGCAGAGTTTAAAAAGGGTTTGGACGGTTTCCTAAAGGACAAGTCCATAGACCGCTACTAAATGGATTTGGGAAAAATCCACAATTTCGGGAATAATGTATAGAATGTTTGTACGTTTGGGAAGCTTGCCAGGTGCCCTTGGATTGGCCGCTGTCGGGGACAGGATGCTGGGCTTGATGGGCCTTTGGTCTTTTCCCAGTATGGCATTACTTATGTACTTATGTAAAAATCTAATGCAGGAGGCTGACAGAATTAGAGTAACTATTGAAAATCCCATTTTGGGCTAATATGTCATGATTTACTGCTTTATATTCCTAGTATAGTTTTCTAGAAGTAAGATGGATGTGTAAACCAGTAAAGGCCTTCATTGTGAAAGAGCTCTTAACCAATCTGTAGTTGAATTCAGAATGCCAGGATTGTAAGATTAGTAATTAAGACTTTGAATTTATTTTATTTATTATTAGGATTTATTTATCTCCTTTATGAAAGAATTCACTTAAGGCAGTGTACAGTAAGAATAAATCAAACATAAGCAGTAAAAATATTCAAATAACAATACAAAGTATGGCATACTGAAGTTCTTGATATTTCAGTTATTGGCCAGGGTATGTGTCTCTCTGTTTGGAGCTCGATAGAAGGAAAGAAGCATTCACCAATATTGTTTATCTGGATGATACGAGCTTGCTGGATGAAGCCAATGGTTAGTAAATTAAAAAGTAAAAGTCTGAAACTAATCAGTGGTTCTTATATCTCTCACCCCTAGAGAAGGTATAAAAGCTACTGTGCTTTTTGTATTTGGAAATATTTAATATAGATAAAATACTTAGGGGTCCTTTTACCAAGTTGTAGTAAAATCTGGGCTTAACATGAGACTTTCCCCACACACTAAATTCAGATTGAACGTGACATTTTTAAATTCGTTTTCTTTAAGTTGCAGGCCATGCTCTAATGTTGCCTTTAGCGCACAGTACCTGCAAACAAATTAACATGGGCACTATTTAAGAGGCTCTAGGTGCTCCCGTATTAATGCTGCCAGTTAGCATGCGCTAATCCTAATAGCTGGATAGCGTGGGAACACCCACTCTGCCCATGACACACCCCTTCCCAAAAAAATATTTTGAAAACCGGGTAACATGTGGGTTAGCAAACATAAACAGGCAAAATAATCAAAACACTTCAACATTTTCTGTAGTAGCCTATTAGTATGTGTTTTAGCCATGCATTAAGAGCTAAGGGCCAGTTCAACTTAGACCAGGTGAGGCAGTGTTTCAGGACAGCAGTGATAAAGGGTACCAAAATTCCAGCTAGCATATCTCTCTCCTCTGTCTCTCTGCCTTCAGATCAGTATATCAGAGGATGGGGGAAGGAAGAGACGAGAGATGTGGATCTGGGATTTTGGTGCCCTGTATCACTACTTTGGGGGGGTGGGGGGGTGGTAGGGGAGAAGCAGATAAAGTTGCCTCAGGGTGCCACAGTCTTTTCAGCTGGTCCTGTAAAAACTTAATGCCCTTTAGAAAAATGGCCCCTTAGTCATGCCACACTTTTTAATGTGCTAAAGGTTTAATGTAGGCATTGTTTCTCTTAGGCGTGGTACCTGAGACTATGGAGGAGTGGAGATTTGTTCTACATTGTGCCCAGAGCTTTGGCAGCAGTTTAAACTATTCAGGAACTCGGATTGGAAACGGTGGTGCCGAGAACTCTTGCTGGGCAAATTGCATCAGTGTTGAAAATGTCTCTCTGTTGCTTGCCAAGGTGGTTGGTCCAGATCGTGCCTGGCTTCTGCTACAGGAGTGTGGGCTCACGGGGGAATTATCTGAGAGGTTTACTAGGATCTGTCAGATTCTGAGACTTGCTGAAAAAAGGCAAAGGTAAGAGTCTGTTTTAACACTAAAGTTAAAAAAAAAAAAAATTTTTCTAATTATGTTTGAGTTTTTCTATCTGAGAATATTTATTCACTGCTTTTTTTTTTGTTTTTGAAAAATCATCTCGGTTAAGTAGAGGAATAACAAATTTGACATTTATCTCACAACTGTCCCACTACACCAAATACTTCCATCCCCAACTACTTCCCCTGCACAACTATTTTGTTGTGCTCAAACTGCTCCAATTTGAAAAACTACCCTAATCCTAAAAACGATACTCTACAACTACCCCCACCACTCCTCTTCCACATAACATACCCATCAACAAACTCACAAGCAACAAATGCATAAAGTCATCCACATACATTGGAAAGAATCCATGAGCCATGCACAGTATACTTCCCCACTTATAGCAAGTTAGGAATGAGTTTTGGAGCCTATCGCTTTCTTTTTCAGATGTAGATATCAAGTAATTAGTGCTAGCGGAAATCCACCAAGGTGGAGAACTCTGAAATCCCATGGAATGTAATAACAAAAGATAAGTGGGAAATTGACCTTGGACTCCAGAAATGAGAGGGACAACACCAAGGAAGAGTCTTGAAAAAGACTGTGAAAAATATAGAATTTCAGTACATCCTCTGATCGCGTGGCTGATAAACCAAATGAGTGGTTTATCGGCCATGCGATCAGAGGATGCACTGACATTGTCAGCTAGTTGTTATCTACAGACTCCTGAAGCAGGCCCCAGGCTGAAACACAGTGCTGTGTCAAGTAATTAGTTCTCACATTTTTACAGTGCTAAAAAATCTAGAAACATTAAGGACTTAGTAGAAAAACCAAGCTCCAAAATATGTCTCTCACTGACATTGCAAGAGACCTTGGGCAAGGCACTTGATCTTCCTCAGATATTCGCATTGCTGAGAAGGAGAAATTAGGTCTTGCCTGCTAGTTTTCTTTCTTTTAGTCCCTCCAGACAGCACAGACAAATAGGTTCTTGCACCTCTACTAGTAGGTGGAGACTAAGAACCACTGACTTCTAAGTAACATATAAGTGGGCTGTGCAGTTCTTCTAGAGTCTTTGAATAGCCAAGCAGACATCCTTGTGACAGCTGAACAGTCCACTCGATAACCCAGAGAACTATGTGCTACCACCCATGCCCAAACATATAAATTCCCAATCACTTGGAAAAGGCAACTTTAAAAAAATTTAATTAAAAAAACTTTTTTTATAACAAGAAGATAGTACCACCACAACCTAACAACTGCCCCTCGCAGCTGCAACTACAGAGAGAACTCCCGACCTGTCTGCAGTACACGCACCCCAAAAGACGCATCCTGACATGCTTGTATGTCTAGTACATAGTGATGCACAAAGGTATGCAAAGAAGACCACATGGCTGTCTTACAAATTTCCTAAGATGGAACCAGTGACAATTCAGCCGACAAGGTGGCCTGCCTCCTTGTGGAATGAGCCTTGAGGTACCCAGGTAGTTGCTTCTTTAAAAGATAAGCCAACATCACCATTTCCTTAATCCCAATCCAGCAAGCGTGGCCTTAGAAGCTGATTCACCACTTCAGCTACTACTGAGCAAAACAAAGATGCTCCAAACAACGAAATTCCTGCGTCCTGTTGAACATCCAGCTTCCTCAAGTTTCACTGCTGCACTGTACCATCGTGATCCCCCAACACCGGCAGGGAAATGGACTAATTGACATGAAAGGCAGAGATGTCCTTAGGGAAGAAAAGTACAGGTCTTAGAAAATGCCAGGAAAGCCTCCCCGCACGAGAGAGCCTGCAGCTCCGAAATACGATATGCCAAAGTGATAGCCACCAAGAAGACCATCTTTTTAAGGTAAGATCCTTAATCATACAATCCCCCAACAGTTCAAACGGAGGAGAAACCAAAACCAACAACACCAGATCCAAATCCCAGGGGGGGAAAAGACAAGTGGAATGGAGGAGAAAGCAGATGCACTGCTTGCAAAAAATGAGCCACAAGCACTTGCCCTGAACCAAGCTCCCTCAAGTAGGCAGAACTGCCACCTGAAACCATCCTGCAAAAACTCCAAAATCTGTGTCAAGGAGGCCCTGAGAGGCACAATAAGATGATCGCAACACCAGTCCTCAAAAATGCTCCGAAGTAGAATGCTTCCTGGAACCCAAGAGAGTTGCTATCCGCAAATACACATTTCAAGAGCCAAATAATAAGACAAAATGAAGCTGGATCAAACATTGCCATCGGGCCCTGAGTGAGAAGATCCTCCGAGACCAGCAGCTGAAGAGGGACTTCCACCATCAGATGAGCCAAGTCTCTCTACCATGGCCTGTGGGGCAACCCAACACCACCAGACCAGCATGACAAGCTATCCTCTGTAGGACTGTGCGTACCAGGGTCCACAACAGAAACAAGAAGACCCGAGTTCTGCAACTGCTATTCTAGAGCTTTCTAGCCCTCCACCTGAACATCCCAGTGCTGATTGAAGAAACGGTGAGCCTTGGTGATGTGAATGGTGGCCATGAAATCCATGATCGGAGCTTCCCATTTCTTGACAATAAGACTGAAGGTGGGACTAACACATAAACAGCTTTTCATTCTCCTGGTTTAGTCAAAATATATACTGTATAAAGGAATGCTTTACTGGGACCGGTTATACTAATCTGGTTGACATAGTGGGAATCACAAATAAGGGGGAAGGGGAGGGTTAGAGGGGAAGGACAGTAATATATATAAAAAAAGGGATGGTGATGGCTTTTATCATAAAGTTATGTTTTGAATGTTTTGCTGGTGTTCATTGTTTGTCAAAAAGACACTGATGTATTACCATAATCTGTCATCAATAAAAATGTTGAAATATTAAAAAAAAAAAAAAAAAGACTGAAGGTGGCATCCCCCAGACACTATTCCCGAGGATCGATGGCCTTTCTGCTGAGACTGTGATATGCGCTGTGGACAGATTTGTGAGATGACACTCTGCCCACTCCATCAGAGCCACCTCTGTGGCGCTATCCAATAGGACCTGAACTGCCTTCCCTTGAAGATCAACACTAGGCAAAATGCCCCCCATCCCAAAAGTTTGGGATCCGTCATGACTAGCATCCATTGTGGAGATGAGCCTTGTGAAAGATTGGCTGGATCCAGCCACCAGCGCAGACTACAATGCACAGGCCCCCAAAGTAGAAGTGGAGTCTCCAAGGTGTGGTACTGAGGAGCAAAGAAAGCAAAAAAGAGGGACAAACCTGCACACGGAGCACAAGAAAATATTGGAGGTGACCAAAAGGGACCAGAGTGCAGCCAAAGATGCCAATCAAAGAATCAGTTCTTTTAAGACATCTGCTCACATCAGTATCATAAATAAATGCAAACCCACTTGGCAGTGTTTTGGCTACATTGTTTTTTGGGCTCCTGATGCAGGCACTCTAAGAACAAATGAATACAATAATAACATAAAAAAACAAAGAATTAACAAACATGAATGTAAGATGCACATAAAATTTAAGTGTAAATCTAATGTTAAAAATATGCTACAAACACATACATGAAAATATGTATGTAAAACAATTCTACAAGCAGAACTATAAAAAAAAAATCAATCATAAAATTAACACCATTTAGAAAAAATTCATAAGTAGCTAAAAAAACAATATACTAAAGCAATGATAAAAAAAAATCTAAATAGATATATGGGTCTAAAGCAATAAACAAAAATGGATAAAATAGAATGACATACCCAAGGCTGTGTGTATGAGGTAATATACGAATATACCTCTTCAATACACTGTTAAAAACCAGAAGAGGGGACAGTGAAAATAAAAGGAATGCACAATAGGAAATCATAATACAGTAATATAAATAGTGTATAAATGAAACTAAAAACGCATAATTGCAGGAGAGCAAGGATACACCGAGTGAGTTTGCATTTGTTTATGATACTGATGTGTGCGGGTGCCATAGAAACTGTTTCTTCGAAGACATCTTTGGCTGCACTCTGGTCCTTTTTGGTTAACTCCACTGTTTTCTTGTTGTGGGACTGAGGACACTTAACTATAGAGGAGTGCATCCTGCAACTCATGTGTGCTGTGGCCCACTGCATCACCTCCAGGCTTGCTGCCATGGAACCCAAGACCTGGAAATAATCCTGTGCCCAAGGACAGTGGACAGTGACTGCAAGAGACTTCAAATTTGAGCCTGAAACTATTGAATCTGGACCTCTGGGAGAAACACTCATCCCAGACTCGTGTTGTATCAAAACATACTCCAAGTTCTCCAGACACTGAGAAGGGATCAGATGAATTTTGACCAAATTGGCTACCTAGCCTAATGACTGCAATAGCTGAATCACCCAACCGTCTCTCCTGGTGAGATTTTGCACAAATTAGCCAATCGTCCAAGTGTAGATGGACCAAAATTCCTTCCTTCTGGAGAGCCGCCACAACATCCATCACCTTGATATGGTTGCCTACCCAAAGGACAATGCACAGAACCAAAACGGCGAAACAACGAAATCTCTGATGCAAGTGCCAAATTGGAATATGGAGATAAGCCTCCATAAGATTCAGGAATGTGAGAAACTCGCTTGGCTGTGCCACCACGATCACAGATTGCAACATTTCCATGAGAAAGACGTGACCCGAAGAGCTTGATTTACCCCCTTCAGGTCTAAAATGGGCCAAAAGAAGCCCTCCTTGGGCTGCCTGTGCCCACCTCATTGCACAGAACCGGAACCACAATATGCTGAGTTCCCCCGAAAGGACTGAGTCTGTTGGAAATCAACTACACGGCGCAGAGCCCGACCTACCAGGTCTGTAGTGACACTCCTCACAGAAGCGGTCCTGAGCCGAAAAGCTTCTTAGGAAAGTCTTGAACTTTAGTTTAACTGAGACTTTTCACCAATTTATCCAGCTCCTCACCAAACAGCAAAGAACCCCAAAAAAGAATCCTACTGAGCTTAGCTTTGGATGCCGCAGTCCAGCCATGAAGCCACAAGTCATAGCAACCGAAAGGAAGGAAGAGCCCATCGCAATTTCAGCCAGCTCCTGATCCACCAGACTTCAGTCATAAGAATCCCTGTCGAAGACACGCTACGCTCAACAGAAACTGGGTTTGGCCACCAAGCCGCTACAGCTATCCCGAGTCCCTGCGGAAGACCCTGACAGATAACTCCAGAATCGCTTCCAACATTTAAAGTGACCCGCACAGTTGAATACAGCACTTACTCTCTCTACTGATTGCGGAAGCCTTGCAGAAGAAAATTCGGGCAGCACAGAAATGAGCAACCTAGAGACAGCCACAAGACTGCCAAACCTGGAGAAACTCTCCCAGAAGCAAAAAAGCTTGTGTTTGTGTTGTGGGGCTTTTTTTTTTTTTTTAAGGTGGAGTATCTGTCCCCAGACAGCACAGTACATCCAAGGAACCACTAAGCAGTCGGGGAAGGTGGGGAGGGACCCAGCTACCCTGGTTTGGCACCCCCCCCCCCCCCCCCCGAGGGTACAGGAGACTCCCAACTCTATCCAGCAAAAGGCACCATGAGGATCCTTTTTTTAAATATCTTGAATCTAAAACCTAAAAACCAGACCAGGACTGCAGACTTATCACCTCTGAACAAACACTCTAGAGGGACTGCATAGCCCACTTATAGGTTACTTAGTGGTTCTCAGTCTTCATCTACTAGTAGAAGTGCCTAACCAATTTGTTTGTGCTGGTCTGGAGGGACGCTAAAAAGGGACTTACACGTCACTGTTTATAGCACAAAAATAACCAGTAATAGAAAGAACACTAAGGGAAAATGCAGACCGTTTTTGCTGATACTGCATTTGTATGTTTCAGAGCTGTGATCCAGTCTATGTTGGAAAGGTGTGAACGGTTCCTGTGGTCTCAGCAAGCATAATAGTACGTTCCACAGAGAGCAGCCAAGTGCTTTACCACATACATCCCTTAAAACCATCTTCCACCAACGTTTATTCCTTGAACCAGAAGCCATAGTACTTGCACGTGAAGTTATTAAAGCCTTTGAACTTGGCATATTTTAAAAGTATGTATGTGTATTTCAGATGTAACTGTTGTCTTCTTAAGTCTAGATAATTTCCCTGTAATATGAAAGGTTCAGCCCTAATTTTCATTTGGTGATTAAAATTTGCAATAAATAAATAATGCTGAATGTGAATCAGACCTGCATCTTCCATAATATGTTTAAAGCTACCAGTATTGTTACATTACTGCTAAATTGAGGGTGGCTGTTAAGCAGTATTTTCAAATTCTGTTTTTCTAGCCTTTATTTGAAATAGGTGATTATATTTTATGGCATTAGGTTATTAACCTGGAAATCACTGTTATAGTTTTGGCTACCATGGTCTGAAAAGCCACTGCATTTTGAATTGTTGCTTCCTTTACCTGTCTAGGCAGGAAACAAAGAAATAGGACAGTAGGAAACGACTTTAGTTCATTAGACAAGATGGGATGTAACTTTTCTCAGCACTGTGCCCTCAAACTACTTCCTATGAGTTTGTGAATGCTTCCTTATCTCCTAGAGTAGTTATGTTTCCAAATGGAGGAGTATCTTAACAGTGCAGCAGGCTAAGAATGAGAGAAGCCTAGTTCAAATCCTTATGATCTTGTGGAAGTGGAGTGCCTCAACAGTCAGTATTTGGGCTGATTCTGTTTAATATATTTGTGAGAGACATTGCTGAAGGGTTAGAAGGAAAAGTTTGCCCTTTTGCTGATAACGCAAAGATAGCCAATACAGTGGATACCTCAGAGAGCGTAGAAACTATGAGATCTCCAAAAATTAGAAGAATGGTCAAAGGTCTGTCAGTTGAAGTTTAATGCAAAGAAGCGAAGAGTGATAGAAATGTACAGGATAGGAGGAAAGAGGGAACTTGGGGTGATGGTGTCTGAGGGTCTTAAGGTGATAAAACAGTGCGACAAGGTGGTGGCCACAGCCAGAAGGATGCCAGGTTGCATAGAGAGGTATAACTAGGAATGAGGCCCCACGTGGAGTATTGTGCTTAGTTTTGCAGGCTGCATCTTGCTAAGGACGTTTTAAAGACTTGAAGTGGTTTAGGAAAAAAAGCGCAGAAAATGGTATGGGGTTTGCGCTCCAAGGTGAATGATAAAACAAAATTCTCTTGGGTCTCCTCTCTTTTTTGTATTTTAAAGAAGGAAGAACGGAACAAGCTCGTTAAACTCCTCTGCAAAAACAACGTGTGCAAATTGTAGAATATAATAAGGTGATTAAAATTTGCAATAAATAAATAATGCTGAATGTGAATCAGACCTGCATCTTCCATAATATGTTTAAAGCTACCAGTATTGTTACATTAGTGCTAAGTTGAGGGTGGCTGTTAAGCAGTATTTTCAAATTCTGTTTTTCTAGCCTTTATTTGAAATAGGTGATTATATTTTATGGCATTAGGTCATTAACCTGGAAATCACTGTTATAGTTTTGGCTACCATGGTCTGAAAAGCCACTGCATTTTGAATTGTTGCTTCCTTTACCTGTCTAGGCAGGAAACAAAGAAATAGGACAGTAGGAAATGACTTTAGTTCATTATATTCTACAATTTGCACACGTTGTTTTTGCAGAGGAGTTTAATGAGCTTGTTCCGTTCTTCCTTCTTTAACATACAAAACCCTCTTTAGAAGAGAGGAGACCCAAAAGAATTTTGTTTTATCATTCACCTTGGAGCACATACTTCAAGTCGCACTCTCCAAGGTTTTAAAGACCCCTGAGGCAGGCCTTTTGGGCCGAAACACGGCCGTGTCGGGTCATTTTTTATGAAATTTTCGTCATTTGTTATGTGAATAAACATATTTGGTATCCTCATTCAATTTCCTCACTTTTTTCTCCACATCTCACGGTTTCGTGAGGATTTTTACCTCCTGTTTGTTTTATCATGGGGTTTGCGCCACAAGACGTGAGACTTGATGACTTTAAGATGTAGACCCTGGGTGAAGGGAGAGACAGGGGTGCTTATGATACAGACATTCAAGTACAAATTTTTTCCTGAGGAGGGAAGGTAGTAGAATTAGAGGACATGAATTTAGATTACAGAGGGGGGCAGACTCAGGATTAACATCAGGCAGTACTTTTTCACAGAGTAGGCGGTGGTGGAAATGTAAACAGTAGCAAAATTCAAAAATGCCTGGGATAAACTCAAAGGAATCCTGTATGGAAGGCAACACCAGTAATTGAGAAGCAAAGCCAGTGCTGGGCAGTCATCTATGGTCTGTGCCCTGATTGTAGCTGGACAGAGATTCCAGTTCCCCAATTGTGGAGTGGGCTTCGATGACAGCTTCAGTAGTTGGAGAATAAGGCTAGTGCCAGGCAGACTTCTACATTTGCCATTTGGCAAGGACAAATCAAGATCAAATGTGCATACCTAGTATTACGTAATACCTTTATGCAATGAGTTTATCTTGTTGGGCTCTTTATCTGCAGTCATCTACTATGTTAAACCTCCATTGCCTCAGGTACAACCTTAGACGACAGTCCCTATCTGACTGCAATTCATCTCAAGCTACACATGCAGCTCACCCTCTTTCACGTTAGGGGTGTGTGTGTTTTATTATTATTACTAGTAAGAAATGCCCGTTTCCATATCATCAAGCTGATCAATCCATAGACTGGTGGGTTGTGTCCATCTACCAGCAGGTGGAGATAGAGAGCAAACTTTTGCCTCCCTATATGTGGTCATGTGCTGCCGGAAACTCCCCAGTATGTTCTCTATCTCAGCAGGTGGTGGTCACACACAGCAGCAGCTCTGGCTAGGCCTCCAAGCCTAATTTTTAGGTTTTGTTGAGTGCCTGGGGTTGAGGGCTCTTTTGAGCAAGTGCAAACCTGGTGGTGCCAGGTCCCTCCTTTTCTCCCCCCTCCCGCTGGCTCCGTTAAAAAAAAAAAAAATTTTTTGAACGTCCTTAAAGGCGTTTATTTCGACGTTTATTTAAACGTTTATTGCAGCTACTCACTGGGACACCAGGTCGTTACAGCTCGGAGCGGTCAGCAGGTAATTTTTACCTTTTTATAGCGGGCAGGGGGTTCCCCGATTTTTCTCCACGTGGCATATGGCATCGGAGGGCGAGGGCGTAAAGAGTCGCTCCCCGGATCGCTTGGGCGCTTCTAGAGGGGATGCGGGGGTCTTAAAGCCTGATTCGCCCTTGTTGGGTGACAGTTTCGTGGCCGATGAATGTCCCGGTCCTTCCTCCGGCGTGGCGATTTTTCCCGCCATAAACGCCCATCCCCCGCTCCTCGCCTCCGCCATCTTGGCCGGCCACGCGGCTCGGACGGCTTCTTCTTGGGCCGCCCTTGAGGTTGGAGACATTACTGCCATGAACTCCCTTAATTTGGGCGACGGCACAAAAGTGGCTAAAGTTAAGCGCCGCTCTTCCCGCGCGGCTCCTTCGCGGAGTGTCGCGCCGGACGCCATTTTGGATGCGCAGCATGTCTCTCCCCCGCTCTTGCGAGCGCCGGTTGAGGGTGCGTCTAGGGCTGTTGCCCAGGCTGCGGAAGTACACAGTCTGGGGGGTTTCTCCCCCGAGTTTGTTTTGCTGCTGCATCAGGCCTTCCTTATGCAAAACGCTGCCCCTGCTCCCTCGTCTGGTAAAGAGGTTGAGGTTCCCAGAGGTAAACGCCCTCAGGTTGATTCCCAGGCCTTGGAGGACTTTGTCTCCTCCGATGTAGATGAGGGCAGCGTATCTGAGGTCTCCCAACGGTCCTTTGCGGATTCCTTGGAGGAGACGGATCCCCGCTCGGATGGAGCGGATGACCCCTCTGCAGCGCGGCTTTTTAGCTCAGAGGATTTGTCCAACCTGTTGGTACAGGCCATGGACACTTTGAAGATTTCCTCTCCGGAGGACGTCTCTCCCTCAGCCCCTGTTGGCTCTGCCATTATGCTGGGGACGAAGCGCCCGCCTAGAACCTTCCACGTGCATGATGCCATGCACACCTTAATTGTGGCTCAATGGGATGTCCCGGAAGCGAGCCTTAAAGTGGCTAGGGCTATGTCCCGCCTCTGTCCTTTGACTGAAAGGGAACGTGAGGCCTATCTGTGGCCTACCGTGGATTCTTTAATCACTGCGGTGACTAAGAAAACGGCGTTGCCGGTGGAAGGTGGCACGGCCCTAAAGGACGCCAAAGACAGAAGATTGGAGGCGGCCTTAAGGTCGTCCTTTGAGGCAGCTGCTTTAAGTTTGCAGGCCTCAATTTGCGGCTCCTATGTGGCCAGGGCGTGCCTGACTATGGTGCAGCGGGCTTTCCCCTCAGATCTTTCCTTGAGGGCTGATTGGCCGGCCCTGGAATCGGGCTTAGCCTATTTGGCAGACTTGCTGTATGATGTCTTGAAGGCCTCAGCGAAAGGCATGGCTCAGACAATCTCTGCGCGGCGGTGGCTTTGGCTGAAACATTGGTCTGCTGACCACGCCTCTAAATCCCGCCTGGCTAGATTGCCTTTTAAAGGCAAGCTGCTCTTTGGGGTCGAGCTGGACAAAATCGTGACCGATCTCGGCACGTCTAAGGGCAAGAAGTTACCAGAGGTCAGGGCTCGGGCTAGTGCTCGCCCTGGTACCTCCAGAGGACGGTTTCAGGAAACCCGTCGGTACCGCCCGGGCAGGTCGGGCTCCTCTGCCCCCTCTTCCTTCAAGAGGAACTTCTCCCCCAAGTAGCATTCCTTTCGCAGAGACCGCCGTCCCGGAGGTGCTCCCTCCGGTCCTCCCCCAGGGTCTCGTACCCAATGACGGGGCCTTGGTCCACGCCCCAGTGCAGATTGGAGGACGGCTGTCCTCGTTTATGGGCGAGTGGACCACAATAACTTCAGACGCTTGGGCGCTGGAAGTCATCAGAGACGGCTACAAGCTAGAGTTCTGCCGACCCTTAAAAGACGGGTTTGTACTCTCTCCCTGCAAGTCTCCGGTCAAAGCTGTGGTAGTGCAGCAGACCTTGAACAATCTGATCCGCCTGGGGGCGGTCGTTCCGGTGCCAGAAAATCAGCTTGGCAAGGGATGTTACTCCTTTTTCTTTGTGATACCAAAGAAAGGAGGTTCTGTACGGCCTATCCTCGACCTCAACGGGGTCAATTGGGCCTTGGAAGTTCGGCACTTTCGCATGGAGACCCTCCGCTCTGTTATAGCGGCAGTGAAGGCAGGAGAGTTCCTGGCATCCTTGGACTTCAAGGAAGCATACTTGCATATTCCCATCTGGCCTCCTCATCAACGCTTTCTGCGTTTTGCAGTAATGGGCCGACACTTCCAGTTCAGAGCCCTCCCGTTCGGGTTGGCTACTGCTCCGCGGACCTTCTCCAAAGTAATGGTGGTCTTCGCGGCCTTCCTGAGGAAGGAAGGAGTTCAAGTCCATCCTTATCTGGACGACTGGTTGATCCAAGCCCCCTCTTATGCAGAGTGCGGCAAAGCTGTGAACCGGGTGGTTGCTCTTTTGAGCTCCCTGGGGTGGATCATCAACTGGGAGTAAAGCCAGCTGCGCCCGACTCAGTCCCTGGAGTATCTGGGAGTTCGATTCGACACCCAAGTGGGCAGAGTGTTCCTGCCAGACAATCGGATTGTCAAGCTTCAGGCTCAGGTGGACTAGTTCCTAGTAGCCTCTCCTATTCGGGCTTGGGACTACGTGCAGCTGTTGGGCTCTATGACGGCCACGATGGAAGTAGTGCCCTGGGCCAGGGCTCATATGAGACCACTACAACAATCTCTGCTGCTGCGCTGGACTCCGATGTCGGAGGATTATGCTGTGCGCCTTCCCTTGGACCCAGCAGTGCGCAAGGCGCTGAGCTGGTGGACGCAGACAGACAAGTTGTCTGCAGGAATGCCTCTGGTGACCCCGGAGTGGATTGTCGTCATGACAGACGCCTCTTTGATGGGCTGGGGAGCCCACTGCTTGGGAAGGACAGCGCAGGGGCTCTGGTCTCCTGCAGAGGCAAGTGGTCTATCAACCTCCTGGAACTCAGAGCCATTCGGTTGGTGTTGTTGGAGTTCATCCCGGTACTGGTGTTGAAGCCTGTACGGGTCCTGTCGGACAATGCCACGGCTGTGGCCTATGTCAACCGCCAGGGAGGTACCAAGAGCGCCCCTCTAGCCAAGGAGGCCATGAATCTATGCCAGTGGGCGGAAGCGAACCTGGAACAGCTGTCAGCGGCCCACATTGCCGGAGTCATGAATGTCAAGGCGGACTTTCTCAGTCGCCATACCTTGGAGCCCGGAGAGTGGCAGCTATCTGCTCAGGCGTTCTTGGGCATAACGAAGCGCTGGGGCCAGCCGAGCCTAGATCTGATGGCGTCATCGGCCAATTGTCAAGTGCCGCGCTTTTTCAGCAGAGGACGGGACCCTCGATCCCTGGGAGTAGATGCTCTTCTCCAACAGTGGCCGACACAAGAGCTTCTCTATGTGTTCCCGCCCTGGCCCATGTTGGGCAGGGTGCTAGGCCGGGTGGCAAAGCATCCCGGCAGGGTAATCCTGGTGGGTCCGGATTGGCCCAGACATCCCTGGTATGCGGACTTGATCAGGCTCTCAGTCGGCGATCCTCTGCGGCTGCCAGTGGAGCAGGGCCTGTTACATCAGGGTCCCGTGGTGATGGAGGATCCCTCCCCCTTTGGTCTTACGGCCTGGCTATTGAGCGGCAGCGTCTGAGAAAGAAGGGCTTCTCAGACAAGGTCATCGCCACTATGCTGAGAGCGAGGAAGCGCTCTACTTCTACTGCTTACGCCAGGGTTTGGCGTATCTTTGCAGCGTGGTGTGAAGCAGGCTCACTTTCTCCCTTCACTGCTCCAATTTCTTCAGTGTTGGCGTTCCTGCAAGAAGGTCTGGACAAAGGCCTGTCGCTCAGTTCCCTGAAAGTTCAGGTAGCGGCTCTGGCTTGCTTCAGGGGCCGCCTGAAGGGTGCTTCCCTGGCTTCGCAGCCAGATGTGGTGCGCTTTCTCAAGGGAGTTAATCACCTGCGCCCTCCTCTGCACTCAGTGGTGCCTGCGTGGAATCTCAACCTGGTGCTAAGAGCATTGCAGAAGCCGCCTTTTGAACCCTTGTCGAGGGCATCTCTGAAAGACCTGACGTTGAAAGCAGTCTTTTTGGTGGCTATCACTTCAGCCAGAAGAGTTTCCGAGCTCCAGGCACTCTCATGTCGAGAGCTTTTTCTGCAGTTCACTGAGGCAGGAGTGACTATTCGCACAGTGCCTTCCTTCCTGCCCAAGATTGTTTTTCGCTTCCATGTGATTCAGCAGCTCTGTCTCCCTTCCTTTCGTAGGGAGGTCTACCCAGAGGAATACTCTGCTCTCAATTTCTGGATGTGAGACGAGTCATCATCAGATACTTGGAAGTGACCAATGATTTCCGGAAATCGGATCATCTGTTTGTCCTGTTTACAGGTCCTCGTAAGGGTCTGCAGGCTTCTAAGCCTACAGTGGCAAGATGGGCAAGGAAGCCATTGCAGAGGCTTAGGTGGCCGCGGGGAAGGCCCATACCTTTGCCAGGCATTACCGCTTGACTGTGGCTGCTCGGGCGGAGGCCCGGTTTGGAGCTTCAGTGTTGCGGTCAGGGATTTCTATGTCCCGCCCTGGGTGAGTACTGCTTCGGTACATCCCACCAGTCTATGGATTGATCAGCTTGATGATATGGAAGGTAAAATTATGTATCATACCTGATAATTTTCTTTCCATTAATCATAGCTGATCAATCCATAGCCCCTCCCAGATATCTGTACTGTTTATATTCTGGTTGAATTTTAGGTTCAAGTTTAGCCTTCAGTTACTTCAGGAGGACTTCGTGTTCAAGTTCTTCTTTCACTTGGATTCTTCAAGAGTTGAGACGAGTTTGTGTTACAGTGAGCTGCTGCATTCCTCTCCCCTCCGTTTTACGGGGCTGGATTGAGATTTAAATTCTGCCGGCACTCCCTCCCGCTTCGTGCGGCTGTAGGGCAGCTTTGTACCCCTCCCGCTTCGGAGGTGTTAGGGTCAGTCAGCTCCTCCCGCGGTTGCGGTTGCAGGATAAGCCAGATCCCCCCGCATCGGCGGGTGTGGTGTCCCTCCCCCGCTCCGCGGGGATGAGCTGGACGGATTCCCCTCCCCCACTTGTGTGGGGATGAGCTGGGTTAATTCCCCTCCCCCGTTTCGGCGGTGGTGAGCTGGGCAGAGTGTCCCTTCGTGGGTGTAATTCTCTAAGTGCTGAGTCCTGCGGATGGAGCTTTGATATCGACATACTGAGGAGTTTCCGGCAGCACATGACCACATATAGGGAGGCAAAAGTTTGCTCTCTATCTCCACCTGCTGGTAGATGGACACAACCCACCAGTCTATGGATTGATCAGCTATGATTAATGGAAAGAAAATTATCAGGTATGATACATAATTTTACCTTCTGGCAAAAATAAAACGGGCGCTAGCAGGGTAATCCCCCCCCCCCCCCCGTCCTCCCTCCCGAGTTGCAGACACCCCCTCCGTGCCTCCGTTCCGAGTTGCACACCTCTCCTCTTCGTCCCTTCGTCCCTCGGAGACGTGGTTGCGAGGGCCGCCCCGCCCTCAACGTCATCGCGTTTTGACGTGAGGGCCGCCCCGCCCTCAACATCATCGCGTTTTGACGCGAGGGCGGAGCTACAGTGTCTGGAGCCTGCAGGCCAAATCTCGGGCGCCTCAAGTTTCCGGCTTGAGGCTTCAAAGTGCCTTATATATATATAGATTATTATTATTTTTAAACCAAAGAGCAATAAATGCAAGCTTTTCTTCTGAAACTCCATCTCCTACACTTAAAAGAACTGAGGTAGCAAGTGTTAGAAAAGGGTGGGGGGAAACAGAAAATTCACCACAAGAGCGTAATAAAAGCTAGTGGAACCTATTGCCTGGGTTGTATACAGTACCCTGTTGGAGCTCTCATGTTTCCCCTTATGTATCCTGAAAGCTTGGGATTAAATTCCAAATATAATTCAGTGAAGAGATGCGTGTGTTCAAACTTAATTTAGGTGACTCACCAGCTGACTCCAAATGTAGTTAATTAGGCTAGTGGAAGTTTACATACTGTACACCACCTTGAGTGAATTCTTTCAAAAAGATGGTAATTAAATCCTAATAAATTTTGGAGCTTCTCTCCTTTATTATAGGGCCACTGACTCTAGTGAGTCTCCTTTTACTTTAAGGCACCTCTTCCCCTTGCCAGGTCTGTCCATTCATCAGAAATGCATCCCTCAGCATGGATTTAGCTGAAATTTGGTATCCTCCTTGTATAATATTTTCAGTTCTCCTACTGAGCTTCATGCCAGATCCATCCATCCATGGAGAACACCTATTCATTAATGTGTTGGGAGCAGGACTTTGTCTAAATTTACAGGAGAAACTTTCACCTTTTGGGTTTTAACCTATTTTATAAGACAAGACCAATGACTGTATTCCAGGCAACCTTCATTAATATACAGACTTATTTACCACCTTTTTGAAGGAATTCATTCAAGACTGTGCACAGTAAGAATACATCAAACATGAGCAAGACAATTACAGCAGTAAAAATATTCAAATAATACAAAGTATGTCAAACATTTGTGCAAAAACGTCACTGACTACCACCAGTGAAGTTTTTGCAAAAATGGTGTGATTCGGTCACTTCGCTTACAACCTTTTATTAGTCTTGAATTCTGAATCAGTTGGAGCTGGTGCAGACCCCTTGTAGTTGGAACAGTGTAGAGTGCAGTACAGTAATCCAGTCTTGATATTATGGCATGCATGCCTTCTCAACGTAAGGAGAGAGGCAGCATAGTTGTTGCAAATAGTAGAAGCAGCTCTTGAAGGTTGCTTAGATATGGGGAGTTAGAGTAAATATTGAATCTAACTGTATTCCAATGTTCCTGATTTGAGGAGTTTATACTTCCCAAAAGAGATTTTGATGTCATATGTCAATTTGTGTTAGAGACCCAAGAAGCTGAGTTTTACTTTGGTTCAGGCAAAGTTTGTGGTGTTTAGGTAATCATTGTTCAGGGCTGTGGGTAAGTCAGGTTCAATGGATATGAGTAGCTACATATCATCTGCGTAGATGTAAAACTGATTCTCCGAGGACAAGCAGGCTGCTTGTTCTCACGATTGGGTGACGTCCGACGGCAGCCCCAGATCGGAAGATCTTTCTAGCAACAAAGTTTGCTAGTCCCCACGTGGACATGTGCGAACCGCGCATGTGCGACCGTCTTCCTGCCCGTAGAGCGAGCGTGCTCCTCAGTCTCTTCTTTTCCACGGCTCAGGATGGCTGTTTTACGGCGGTTCTGTGTCCCAGAAAGGCCCCCGCTGCGTTTGTGCCACGTTTTTGTCTTTTTCGCCGAGTTTCGGCACGTTTAAGAGTTCGCTCTTGTTCTTCCTAAAAAAAAAAAAAAGTTTCCCTTATTTCTTTAGTTTTTCCCCATAAGTTTCCTTTTTTTGTCGTGAGCGGCCATTTTGGCCGCCCGTGTGGGTTTTTCCCCCCTTTTTTGTTGTCTGATTTCGGCACCATCGCAAATTTTGACCTCGCCGGCACGATTTTTCCGCCCATGTCCTCGAAGCCTGCCAGCGGCTTCAAGAAGTGCACGCGGTGCAGCCGGACAATCTCGCTCACTGATAGGCACGTCTCATGTCTTCAGTGTTTGGGGGCTGGTCATCATCCCAACGCCTGCACGCTGTGTCTTCAGCTGAAAAAGAGGACCCAGGCGGCGAGATCGGCTCAGTGGAACTTATTGTTCGGAGCCCAGTCCGGTCCTTCGACGTCATCGCCGGTATCAATGTCAGCATCAGAGGGTGCATCGGCGGCTGGAGCACAGGTGATGGCTGTCCAGAGATCCCACGCTGGTAGCAGTGAGCCATCGAGTGGGTCTCCACCTGCCCCGAGGGCTCCTACGGTACAGACCCCCCAGGACCGCCCTTCTTTGGACCCGGCCCCGAGGAGACGTGTGGATTTCATGTCAGCGGTACCAGCAGGTACCGCTGACGTGCTTCGAGTGAAGGCGAAGCACCGTCATCGGTCACCTTCACGTCACGGTGCCGAGGGAATCGGCACCCGGAAAGCGTCAATGCTGGGAGGATCTCTCACCCTCTATTTAGGAGGTGTCGATGCGCTCTTCTCCGGACAGCCTGGTACTGCCTCCGCGCCCCAGATTCTGTCATCGTCGCCGGTAGCGGCCCCACAGCCTTACTCGACAGAGCAAGGCCCTAGATCTTTGTTCTTGTCCTACACAGACCCTGCTTGAATACCTTCTGCACTTGTCCGAGTCTGGTCTTAAGACCAACTCTGTAAGAGTTCACCTTAGCGCAATTAGTGCTTTTCATTATCGTGTGGAGGGTAAGCCTATCTCGGGACAGCCTTTAGTTGTTCGCTTCATGAGAGGTTTGCTTTTGACAAAGCCCCCTATAAAGCCTCCTACAGTGTCATGGGATCTCAATGTCGTTCTCACCCAGCTGATGAAACCTCCTTTTGAGCCACTGAACTCCTGCCATCTAAAGTACTTGACCTGGAAGGTCATTTTCTTGGTGGCAGTAACTTCAGCTCGTAGAGTCAGTGAGCTTCAAACCTTGGTAGCTCATGCTCCTTATACTAAATTTCATCATAACAGAGTAGTCCTCCGCACTCACGCTAAGTTCTTGCCGAAGGTGGTGTTGGTATAACTTGTCTGGAATGTTTTTACGTTTGGGGAGCGTGCCAGGTGCCCTTGACCTGGATTGGCCACTGTCGGTGACAGGATGCTGGGCTAGATGGACCTTTGGTCTTTCCCAGTATGGCACTACTTATGTACTTATGTACTTATGGAGTTCCATCTGAACCAGTCAATTGTTTTGCCAACATTCTTTCCCCATACTCATACCCGCCCTGCGGAACGTCAGTTGCACACATTGGACTGCAAGCGAGCAGTTATCTGGAGCGGACAAGCCCATTCAGACAGTCCGCTCAAATATTTGTTTCTTTTGATCCCAACAGAAGGGGAGTGTCTGTCGGGAAACGCACCATCTCAAATTGGCTAGCAGATTGCATTTCCTTCACTTACGCCCAAGCTGGGCTGACTCTTGAGGTTCATAGTGTTAGAGCCATGGCAGCGTCAGTGGCCCACTTGAAGTCAGCCACTATTGAAGAGATTTGCAAAGCTGCGACGTGGTCATCTGTACACACATTCACATCTCATTACTGCCTACAGCAGGCCACCCGACGCGACAGTCAGTTCGGGCAGTCGGTGCTGCAGAATCTGTTTGGGGTTTAGAATCCAACTCCACCCTCCTAGGCCCGGTTTTATTCTGTTCCAGGCTGCACTCTCAGTTAGATGGTTCTATTTAGGTCAATCTCAGTTATGTCCTCGCCGTTGCGAGGCCCAATTGACCAATGTTTGTTGTTTTAAGTGAGCCTGGGTGCTAGGGATACCCCAATAGTGAGAACAAGCCGCCTGCTTGTCCTTGCAGAAAGCGAGGTTACTTACCTGTAGCAGGTATTCTCTGAGGACAGCAGGCTGATTGTTCTCACAAACCCACCCTCCTCCCCTGTGGAGTTGTGTTTTCCCTTGTATTTTGCTTTTTACTGGACTGAGGAGCACGCTCGCGCTATGGGCGGGAAGACGGTCGCACATGCGCAGTTCGCGCATGTCCACACGGGGGCTAGCAAACTTTGTTGCTAGGAAGATCTTCCGATCTGGGGCTGCCGTCGGACGTCACCCAATCATGAGAACAATCAGCCTGCTGTCCTTGGAGAATACCTGCTACAGGTAAGTAACCTCGCTGTGTCTATCGGCCCAATCAGCTCAGTTAGTGGCTTGAGGCAGGTTTTGAACAGAATAGGTGACAGTATCAATCCTTGTGATACCCCGCAGGGTTGTGATGAATTGCTGCCGAACATTATGGATTGTTGCCTGTCTGATAGATAGGATCTGAACCAAGCCAGTACTGTTCCACTGATTCCTGTTTCTGCCAGTCATGCTAGCATGATACTTTGACATAATGTCAAAAGCTGCTGAGAAATCCAGTTTTTATTAGAAACCTGAATGTTAAAAATATCATGTACTACAGGATTATTCTGACTGAAACAGTATTGAAAAATAAACGACATTTGTAGTACAGAAAGCTGCAGTAGGAGTTTTCACATTCATTTCATATTTGACCTCTCTTTGGTAAGTTGAGACTCACTTTTAGTAGTTGTTTCATAATATAGACACTTCTATAGAACAGCAGCCAGACCACCTCATCCCGAATGCTAAAGCCAGCTGGTCATATGGACCTCCATGAACTGATATTGCATTGAGAGAAACTACAGTGTATCCCTTTACCAATCCATAAAGGTAACAGCATCCCTAGGCGATCTTGAGGTACTTGTATACATTTGGTCTCACACCCAACTAAGTTACATAATTTGATACCTTAACAGCAAAATCTGGGGTCTATTGTATTAAGGTGTGGACTAAGAAAAAAAAGAGTTTGGTAGACAGTTTGTTCTCCAGCCTGGATGTCTCACACTTAGCTCTTTATTCTTTATTGCATACCCCTTTTGTAGATTCAAAGATTTACTTCTTCAGTACTTCATCTCTGGCAAAAATTCAACTATAAAACAAATCTACTTCAACTATTATTGGAAATGACAATTTGTAAAATGTACCTGCTTGCTGATTTTCAATTTTGTACAGATAAGCAACAATAAAGAACTTTAAAATAACTTTCCAGTACCTTTAATGTTTTTTTTTTGTCAGAAAATTGACCAAGCTGATTTAAAAATGGCTGATTGTATCATGAGAGAAACCCCCATTCCCTTTAGCTTGCATTAGCTGAAGGAATGAGCCTCAGGCAAGGGTTAATGCCATCTAGGATAGCAAAGTGCAAAAAGAGAAGAAAATGGGGGGGGGGGGGGGGGGGGAAATACACAAGCTAAAAATTTACTTTCAAGTTCCAATTTCCATTCTTTTCATCCAGTACATATGATTGGGGCACTGGTCTTATTTTCCATTGTCCTCTTGCATACCCCTCCCCAGTGCCATAACCTTGCCTTCCAGGAGAGATGTCTTCCCTCATTTGCTAAGATCAAAACTTAAATAAGGCCTGACTAAACACTAACAATTTGGTATTAGTACTACAGTCTCAAGACATTAGTGCTCCTCTTTAAACCTGCAGCTAAAGGGGAATAGAGGTATCCTACTTTTCTAAAACCAGTTTTGTATGCTAGCTATAGCCTTCCAAACAAACAATGGACAAGCAGTGTAGCTGCTAGAATGCAAGCTAAGAAGCAAGGAAACCAAGGCTCAACTACACCTCTTCAAGATCTTGAGTACATTCTGTAAACTGCTCTTGCCCTCCAGGGCCAGGAAAGTTAACTACCTTACCCAAATGTAATTCAACCTTACACTAACAGTCATGAGCTAAATCCAAAATCCCTTCCCTCAGATTACTAAGGAAAGGTTTTGAATCTGGTCCAGACTGACTTGCAGTAATTTGCAACTGGTGCATTCCTTTAGCATTACAACAATGTTTAAGGATAAAAGCCCACACGCAGGTGTGACTCTATTTTACAAATATTGGCCTCAGTTCTACTGATAACAATGTATATGCATTTCAATTAAAAATACAAACACATAGTATCAAAATGGTGACCAGTAAAACCAGTTGTAGGACAGTGAGGTATTTAAGAAAAGAATGAAGTACTTAATCCTGGAAAATAAAAAGCATAAGTCAATGTCAAACCCACTCTGGTTCAGCAAATACTGGTATCTAACCTGAAAAGAATCAGCAATTTTGGGAATTTATCATAGACTTTATTTCTATAGCTATCTATAAACAATCCTATTTGATAGATTTAGCATAACATAAACCTTGAAGTGCTAGATCTGATTATTTGCTTGTTAATCACCCTGCAAAGTCAATGTGCTCAGGAGCCAGTATCCCCCTTGTACTTGAACATTCACTACTGAACAAAACAATGGGTGGGTATCTGAAAAGAAACACTGCAGAAAGTCACCATACCTCAAAAAATAACCTTTAGCTTTGACTCTACTCAATTTACTATTATTAATATCTTTGTTCAGACACCAAGGGGCCTCCATGTTCAATCTGTATATCCATCTTTCCTAGGTACTAACCAACAAAAATAGGACTACAGGCAATAGCTGCCATTTCAGATTAGTGATTGCTTTGACTGCACAACCTGGTTTACAAGAACGCTGTTGTTCGACAAGGAAATCCCACTACAAACCTGTCTGGTGACCATTATTCAATGGGAATAATTGTGTGTGCACAAGTTTGCTGAGGCTGGGAAAGAGATTCAGAATTGGCCATAGTTTATTTTAGAGGGTGCAGCAACCTTAATGTGGTTTCACAGTGTAGTCAAAACCAAGGTAGTTATATCTATCTAGATACATATATTATATATAGAGAGAGCTATAGTTTCAGCTCTTGGAAAATGCAGATTAGGGTGGCTGCAGACAGTATGGAAAAAGGCTCAGTAATAACAAAATGCAGATTCCCAGTTTTTATTATGAGTTATGCTTTTCCAGAAGATGAAATTAGGTATCTGAATTTTCAACCAGCAGGTGCAGATACAGAATTGAAAACTGAGCTGACCTCTCAGCATCCAGTCCAGCTTAGAAAGCTGCACAGGAACAGGGTTTGTGGGGATCCCCTCAAGGTCTGGGGTTGCTGCAGTAGTGTACCATCACACCAGCCTACCTCCACGCTGCTTCAAACTCCTCCTCTTCCCCTGCATGGCAATCAGGCTCTGCAGCGATTTGAGCCACATGGAGCAAGAAGTTGGGGAAGTCTCATGGGCTTTAAAACCATGAGACTACCCCAACTTCCTGCAGCTTGCTGAATTGGGGTTTGAAGCAGCACTGTGAATAATGGCTGAAGGGGGGCTGCAGGGAGGCTGGGTGAAAGCTGAGGAGATGGGGCAAGAGAGAGACTGGACCCATGAGGAGTCAAGGACACGCGAGGTGCTGGACAGGTCAGAGATGATGGATAGCATACATGGAGAAAGAAGAAATGCAAATAGAAGACCTTGGAAAGGTGGGAGAAAAATCCAGACATGGACAAAATTTATTTATTTATTAGGATATATTTACCGCCTTTTTGAAGGAATTCACTCAAGGCAGTGTAAGAATAGAACATTTTAATTGATAGTGAAGTGTAAAGATAATTCTCCGAGGACAAGCAGGCTGCTTGTTCTCACTGATGGGTGACGTCCACGGCAGCCCCTCCAATCGGAAACTTCACTAGCAAAGTCCTTTGCTAGCCCTCGCGCGCACCGCGCATGCGCGGCCGTCTTCCCGCCCGAAACCGGCTCGAGCCGGCCAGTCTTCTTTTGTCCGCACTCGGTACGGTCGTGTTTTCGCCGTGTCGAGCCCCGGAAAGTCGACCTCGCGCGTCCAATTTATTTTGAGCGTGTTTTTTTCCTTCGGGAAAGTTTTCTCTTAGTCGGGAAGTGCTCCGGAAACCCCCCGCCGGGTTTCGTGTAAATCCTCCCCGTACTTCCAGCTTTTTGCCCCGGTAAGTTTTCTTTCGTCGTCGGGGTAGGCCTCTTTTTGGCCTCGGTCGAGATTTTTCTCCCTCTAAATTTTGGTGCTTCAAATTTCGCCATTTCGGCTTTTGATTTCGCCGGCGTGATTTTTCCGCCCATGACATCGAAGCCTTCCAGCGGCTTCAAGAAGTGCACCCAGTGCGCCCGGGTTATCTCGCTCACTGATCGACACTCGTCGTGTCTTCAGTGTCTGGGGGCCGAGCACCGCCCTCAGAACTGCAGTCTGTGTTCCCTGCTTCAAAGGCGGACTCAGGTAGCGAGACTAGCCCAGTGGAACGTGTTGTTCTCGGGCTCTTCGTCGGCATCGGCACCGGGATCTTCGAGTGCATCGACGTCGTCAGCGTCCAGACCATCTTCCTCGGCCGCCCCTGCATCGAGTGCATCGAGGCATCGGGCCTCTGCATCGGCGCCGAGACATCGGATAGCTGCATCGACGTCGGTGGTACCAGGACCTCGTCTGCTGATGTCGTCGGACGGTGGTGCATCGGGTGGAGTGCAGGTGAGGGCTGTCCATTCCCCTGCTGGTGGCGGTGAGCCCTCGGGTGGGTCTCCGCCTACCCTGAGGGCTCCTGCGGTACAGCCCCCCCGAGATCGACCTTCTTCAGTCTCGGCCCCGAGGAAGCGACGGATGGATTCGACGTCCTCCTCGTCGGTGCCGGGGAGCTCCGGTGACATGCTTCGGAAGAAATCGAAGAAGCATCGACACCGGTCTCCTCCCCGTGTCGGCACCGAGAGCTCTGGGTCGCCGAGGGATTCGGCACCCAGCAGGCATCGGCACCGAGAGGACCGCTCACCCTCTGTTCAAGAGGTGTCGATGCGCTCCGCTCTGGACAGCCCGGAACAGCCTCCACGCCCGGAACAGGTACTGACGTCGACGCCTGCATCGACCTCTCAGCCTTTCTCTGCAGCCACTCTAAACGAGAGCCTCCGGGCCGTTCTCCCAGAGATTCTGGGAGAGCTGTTGCGCCCTACCCCTCCGGTACCGGCGGTGCTTGCGCCTCCGGTACCGTCGAGCGTGGCGCCGGCTGGCCCATCGCCCAGGTTGAGGTCCCCGACGTCGGTACCGCGTGCGGTGCCGACCGCGGCCACCTCCCAGGAAGGCTCCCCGACCACGTCGGCGGAGGGAGCTTCGCCGATGCGGGCAAGGGAGTCTACCTCTCGACGCCCCCATCGTGGACGGGGTTCCACGGAGTCGAGCAGGGCGAGGTTGCAGACACAGGTCCGGGAACTCGTGTCTGACACCGAGGGTGAGGCCTCGTGGGAGGAAGAGGAAGATCCCAGATATTTCTCTGACGAGGAGTCTGAGGGTCTTCCGTCTGATCCCACTCCCTCTCCTGAGAGACAGCTTTCTCCTCCCGAGAGTCTGTCTTTTGCTTCCTTTGTCCGGGAGATGTCTACGGCCATCCCCTTCCCGGTGGTTGTGGAGGACGAGCCCAGGGCTGAAATGTTTGAGCTCCTGGACTATCCTTCTCCACCTAAGGAAGCGTCCACTGTTCCCTTGCACCATGTCCTGAAGAAGACATTGCTTGCGAACTGGACCAAGCCATTAACTAATCCCCACATTCCCAAGAAGATCGAGTCCCAGTACCGGATCCATGGGGACCCAGAGCTGATGCGCACTCAGTTGCCTCATGACTCTGGAGTTGTGGATTTGGCCCTAAAGAAGGCTAAGAGTTCTAGGGAACATGCTTCGGCGCCCCCGGGCAAGGACGCTAGAACCTTAGACTCCTTTGGGAGGAAGGCCTACCATTCCTCTATGCTCGTGTCCAAGATCCAGTCCTACCAGCTCTACACGAGCATACACATGCGGAACAATGTGCGGCAGTTGGCGGGCTTGGTTGATGCTCTTCCCCCTGAGCAAGCCAAGCCTTTTCAGGAGGTGGTCAGGCAGCTGAAGGCGTGCAGAAAATTCCTGGCCAGAGGAGTTTATGACACTTTTGATGTTGCGTCCAGGGCCGCTGCTCAAGGTGTGGTGATGCGCAGGCTCTCATGGCTGCGTGCCGCCGACCTGGAGAATAGAATCCAGCAGCGGATTGCGGACTCGCCTTGCCGTGCGGATAACATTTTTGGCGAAAAAGTCGAACAGGTGGTAGAGTCTCTCCACCAGCGGGACACCGCATTCGACAAGTTCGCCCGCCGGCAGCCTTCAGCTTCTACCTCTACAGGTAGACGATTTTTCGGGGGAAGGAAGACTGTTCCCTATACTTCTGGCAAGCGTAGGTACAATCCTCCTTCCCGACAGCCTGCGGCCCAGGCTAAGCCCCAGCGCGCTCGCTCTCGTCAGCAGCGTGCGACTCAGCAAGGCCCCGCGGCTCCCCAGCAAAAGCAAGGAGCGAGCTTTTGACTGGCTCCAGCAGAGCATAGCCGACATCCAAGTGTCAGTGCCGGGCGACCTGCCTGTCGGAGGGAGGTTGAAAGCTTTTCACCAAAGGTGGCCTCTCATAACCTCCGATCAGTGGGTTCTCCAAATAGTCCGGCAAGGATACACCCTCAATTTGGCCTCAAAACCTCCAAATTGTCCTCCGGGAGCTCAGTCCTACAGCTTCCAGCACAAGCAGGTACTTGCAGAGGAACTCTCCGCCCTTCTCAGCGCCAATGCGGTCGAGCCCGTGCCATCCGGGCAAGAAGGGCTGGGATTCTATTCCAGGTACTTCCTTGTGGAAAAGAAAACAGGGGGGATGCGTCCCATCCTAGACCTAAGGGCCCTGAACAAATATCTCGTAAAAGAAAAGTTCAGGATGCTTTCCCTGGGCACCCTTCTCCCCATGATTCAGCAAAACGATTGGCTATGCTCTCTGGACTTGAAGGATGCCTACACACACATCCCGATACTGCCAGCTCACAGACAGTATCTGCGATTTCAGCTGGGCACACGCCACTTCCAGTACTGTGTGCTACCCTTTGGGCTCGCCTCCGCGCCCAGGGTGTTCACAAAGTGCCTAGCTGTGGTAGCAGCGGCGCTTCGCAGGCTGGGGGTGCACGTGTTCCCATATCTCGACGATTGGCTGGTGAAGAACACATCCGAGGCAGGAGCCCTGCAGTCCATGCAGATGACTATTCGCCTCCTGGAGCTACTGGGGTTTGTGATAAATTACCCAAAGTCCCATCTTCTCCCAGTGCAGAAACTCGAATTCATCGGAGCCCTGCTGGATTCTCGGACGGCTCGCGCCTATCTCCCAGAGACGAGAGCCAACAACTTGTTGTCCCTCGTCTCGCGGGTGCGAGCGTCCCAGCAGATCACAGCTCGGCAGATGTTGAGATTGCTGGGCCACATGGCCTCCACAGTTCATGTGACTCCCATGGCCCGCCTTCACATGAGATCTGCTCAATGGACCCTAGCCTCCCAGTGGTATCAGGCCGCTGGGGGTCTAGAGGACGTGATCCACCTGTCCACGAGTTTTCTCGAATCCCTGTTTTGGTGGACGATTTGCTCCAATTTGACTCTGGGACGTCCCTTCCAAATTCCTCAGCCACAAAAAGTGCTGACCACGGATGCGTCTCTCCTGGGATGGGGAGCTCATGTCGATGGGCTTCACACCCAAGGAAGTTGGTCCCTCCAAGAACGCGATCTACAGATCAATCTTCTGGAGTTGCGAGCGATCTGGAACGCTCTGAAGGCTTTCAGAGATCGGCTGTCCCACCAAATTATCCAAATTCAGACAGACAATCAGGTTGCCATGTACTATATCAACAAGCAGGGGGGCACCGGATCTCGCCCCCTGTGTCAGGAAGCCGTCAGCATGTGGCTCTGGGCTCGCCGTCAGGGCATGGTGCTCCAAGCCACATATCTGGCAGGCGTAAACAACAGTCTGGCCGACAGGTTGAGCAGGATTATGCAACCTCACGAGTGGTCGCTCAATTCCCGTGTGGTGCGACAGATCTTCCAGGCGTGGGGCACCCCCCTGGTGGATCTCTTCGCATCTCAAGTGAACCACAAGGTCCCTCAGTTCTGTTCCAGGCTTCAGGCCCACGGCAGACTGGCGTCGGATGCCTTCCTCCTGGATTGGGGGGAAGGTCTGCTGTATGCTTATCCTCCCATACCTCTGGTGGGGAAGACTTTGTTGAAACTCAAGCAAGACCGAGGCACCATGATTCTGATTGCTCCCTTTTGGCCGCGTCAGATCTGGTTCCCTCTTCTTCTGGAGTTATCCTCCGAAGAACCGTGGAGATTGGAGTGTTTTCCGACCCTCATCACGCAGGACGACGGGGCTCTTCTGCATCCCAACCTCCAGTCCCTGGCTCTCACGGCCTGGATGTTGAGGGCGTAGACTTTGCCTCTTTGGGTCTGCCAGAGGGTGTCTCCCGCATCTTGCTTGCTTCCAGGAAAGACTCCACTAAGAGAAGTTACTTCTTTCATTGGAGGAGGTTTGCCGTCTGGTGTGACAGCAAGGCCCTAGATCCTCGCTCTTGTCCTACACAGACCCTGCTTGAATACCTTCTGCACTTGTCTGAGTCTGGTCTCAAGACCAACTCCGTAAGGGTTCACCTTAGTGCAATCAGTGCATACCATTACCAAGTGGAAGGTAAGCCGATCTCAGGACAGCCTTTAGTTGTTCGCTTCATGAGAGGTTTGCTTTTGTCAAAGCCCCCTGTCAAGCCTCCTACAGTGTCATGGGATCTCAATGTCGTTCTCACCCAGCTGATGAAACCTCCTTTTGAGCCACTGAATTCCTGCCATCCGAAGTACTTGACCTGGAAGGTCATTTTCTTGGTGGCAGTTACTTCGGCTCGTAGAGTCAGCGAGCTTCAGGCCCTGGTAGCCCAGGCCCCTTACACCAAATTTCATCACAACAGAGTAGTCCTCCGCACTCACCCTAAGTTTCTGCCAAAGGTCGTGTCGGAGTTCCATCTGAACCAGTCAATTGTCTTGCCAACATTCTTTCCCCGTCCTCATTCCTGCCCTGCTGAACGTCAGCTGCACACATTGGACTGCAAGAGAGCATTGGCCTTCTATCTGGAGCGGACACAGCCCCACAGACAGTCCGCCCAATTGTTTGTTTCTTTTGATCCCAATAGGAGGGGAGTGGCTGTAGGAAAACGCACCATATCCAATTGGCTAGCAGATTGCATTTCCTTCACTTACGCCCAGGCGGGGCTGGCTCTTGAGGGTCATATCACGGCTCATAATGTTCGAGCCATGGCTGCGTCGGTAGCCCACTTGAAGTCAGCCTCCATTGAAGAAATTTGCAAAGCTGCGACGTGGTCATCTGTCCACACATTCACATCTCATTACTGCCTGCAGCAGGATACCCGACGCGACAGTCGGTTCGGGCAGTCAGTTCTTCAGAACCTGTTTGGGCTTTAGGATCCAACTCCACCCCCCGAGGGCCCTGTTTGTTCTGTTCCAGGCTACACTCTCAGTTAGTTGGTAAATTTTTTAGGTCAATCTCAGTTATGTCCTCGCCGTTGCGAGGCCCAATTGACCATGGTTGTTGTTTTGAGTGAGCCTGGGGGCTAGGGATACCCCATCAGTGAGAACAAGCAGCCTGCTTGTCCTCGGAGAAAGCGAATGCTACATACCTGTAGAAGGTATTCTCCGAGGACAGCAGGCTGATTGTTCTCACAAACCCGCCCGCCTCCCCTTTGGAGTTGTGTCTTCCCTTGAAGTGTATTGTCTTGCTACATACTGGACTGGCCGGCTCGAGCCGGTTTCGGGCGGGAAGACGGCCGCGCATGCGCGGGCGCGCGAGGGCTAGCAAAGGACTTTGCTAGTGAAGTTTCCGATTGGAGGGGCTGCCGTGGACGTCACCCATCAGTGAGAACAATCAGCCTGCTGTCCTCGGAGAATACCTTCTACAGGTATGTAGCATTCGCTGAGTTAGAAGTAAGGTGATTGATTTAAAGAAAGTTGCACATGAGGTCAGAGAGATGGTTAAATATCTCAGCTAGGGTAGGAATGGATAAACACTCCTTGTGTGAGTGAGACTAACAAGTTAGTTACTTCTTCCAAGAATGCATGACGTTAAAAATATACATATTAACGTCATGGGGGCCTTTTAGGCCCCCATGCACATAATGTAGAAAAACACACTTAAATAACTTTCACAAGTTTATTTCAAAATTGCTCAATAAAATATGAATAGTGGACAACATTTTAATTATAATTTTTCACAGAAAACACCAAAAAATCTTTTTTTTTCCCAAATTTCACGCAAAGACATGAAAACACACAAAAATGCATAGAAATCTATAGCAAACTAGCTGCAGCTACATTTTATTCTAACTTTCTTTTCTATTATATTAGTCTTCCAAACAATTCTGACATGTTATTTTTTCAGAAGAGTGTTCTTTGCAAACAGTTTCCTTACAAGTGGAACAATATCGCTCAGTTTTCCTCTCTATGTTTCTTGGACACATGAAACAACGCTTTCGTTTTCTTTCTCCTGGCTCTGGAGTAATCTGAAACTGTACGCCACACCGTTTCATTGCTTCTTTAGTTTTCTTTGGCAAGCATTTCAAGTCACTTCGCTCTATCATGTGAGGTATTACAAGTTCATGACAAAGGTCCTTCAAGAATAAGCGTCTCCTGTCCTTCCTCTGTGCATGAAATTCAGGATGAGTTTCTGTATAAAATAATGAATGAATTTAGGGCTGCTACATCAAGCATATTTGAAAATAGTACTACAGACCATCGTTTTGTTTGCCTCTTACACGAATATTCTCCCACCATCTCATCCATTTTATCTACACCTCCTTTTGTTGCATTGTAATGCAGGATGATTTCTGGTTTCAATTTTTGGTTATTGCTGTCAACACTGCAATCGTGATGCATGGTACTGAGTAAAATTACAGATTTCTCTTTCTTTGCCTTGTAAGATACCAAAGTCGCTTTGTTATTGAATCCAAAGACACTCTCATAAAGTGCTCGCTGACGATTGTGTTTGAGTGCTGCTGGAATTTCTCGTCTGTTTTGCTTTATAGTACCAACAAGTGTAATAGCTTTTGCAAGCAGAAAATTGCCTAGTTCAACATTGGTGAAATAATTGTCCATGGTGATGTTTCTACCTGAATTGAATATTGGAACAGCAAGAGTTTTGACTATTTCAGACCCCAGATCCTTCTGTACTGGTGCACCAACCTCTTTGCCACAGTAGATTACGCCATTTATGCCATAATAATTTGCAGAATCACACATCCAGAAGATTTTTATACCGTACTTGGCTGGCTTGCTGGGCATGTATTGTATGAATTTGCAGCGTCCTCTGAACGGTACAAGTTGCTCATCTACAGTAACATTAGTACTAGGATTGTAAAGTTTTGTGCAATTTTTGATAAATATGTTCCAGATATAACTGATAGGGGCTAATTTGTCTGTTTCAAACCTCGCTGCACGAGTTCGCTTATCATCAAAGCGAATGATCCTTCTAATTTCCTCATATCTGCCCACTGACATTGTCGCCTTATAGTGTGGATCAGAAAGTGGGTCCAGAAATAATTCTCGTATTGGGACATCATACGATTTTTGACTCCCTGCCAGCAGGAAAAGTCCAATATACAGTGGTGGAAATAAGTATTTGATCCCTTGCTGATTTTGTAAGTTTGCCCACTGACAAAGACATGAGCAGCCCATAATTGAAGGGTAGGTTATTGGTAACAGTGAGAGATAGCACATCACAAATTAAATCCGGAAAATCACATTGTGGAAAGTATATGAATTTATTTGCATTCTGCAGAGGGAAATAAGTATTTGATCCCCCACCAACCAGTAAGAGATCTGGCCCCTACAGACCAGGTAGATGCTCCAAATCAACTCGTTACCTGCATGACAGACAGCTGTCGGCAATGGTCACCTGTATGAAAGATACCTGTCCACAGACTCAGTGAATCAGTCAGACTCTAACCTCTACAAAATGGCCAAGAGCAAGGAGCTGTCTAAGGATGTCAGGGACAAGATCATACACCTGCACAAGGCTGGAATGGGCTACAAAACCATCAGTAAGACGCTGGGCGAGAAGGAGACAACTGTTGGTGCCATAGTAAGAAAATGGAAGAAGTACAAAATGACTGTCAATCGACAAAGATCTGGGGCTCCACGCAAAATCTCACCTCGTGGGGTATCCTTGATCATGAGGAAGGTTAGAAATCAGCCTACAACTACAAGGGGGGAACTTGTCAATGATCTCAAGGCAGCTGGGACCACTGTCACCACGAAAACCATTGGTAACACATTACGACATAACGGATTGCAATCCTGCAGTGCCCGCAAGGTCCCCCTGCTCCGGAAGGCACATGTGACGGCCCGTCTGAAGTTTGCCAGTGAACACCTGGATGATGCCGAGAGTGATTGGGAGAAGGTGCTGTGGTCAGATGAGACAAAAATTGAGCTCTTTGGCATGAACTCAACTCGCCGTGTTTGGAGGAAGAGAAATGCTGCCTATGACCCAAAGAACACCGTCCCCACTGTCAAGCATGGAGGTGGAAATGTTATGTTTTGGGGGTGTTTCTCTGCTAAGGGCACAGGACTACTTCACCGCATCAATGGGAGAATGGATGGGGCCATGTACCGTACAATTCTGAGTGACAACCTCCTTCCCTCCGCCAGGGCCTTAAAAATGGGTCGTGGCTGGGTCTTCCAGCACGACAATGACCCAAAACATACAGCCAAGGCAACAAAGGAGTGGCTCAGGAAGAAGCACATTAGGGTCATGGAGTGGCCTAGCCAGTCACCAGACCTTAATCCCATTGAAAACTTATGGAGGGAGCTGAAGATGCGAGTTGCCAAGCGACAGCCCAGAACTCTTAATGATTTAGAGATGATCTGCAAAGAGGAGTGGACCAAAATTCCTCCTGACATATGTGCAAACCTCATCATCAACTACAGAAGACGTCTGACCGCTGTGCTTGCCAACAAGGGTTTTGCCACCAAGTATTAGGTCTTGTTTGCCAGAGGGATTAAATACTTATTTCCCTCTGCAGAATGCAATAAATTCATATACTTTCCACAATGTGATTTTCCGGATTTAATTTGTGATGTGCTATCTCTCACTGTTACCAATAACCTACCCTTCAATTATGGGCTGCTCATGTCTTTGTCAGTGGGCAAACTTACAAAATCAGCAAGGGATCAAATACTTATTTCCCCCACTGTATGCATAAAGTTCCTCTTTTGAGATATTTTTCCAGGACTTATTTTTTGCTGAAGCGATACGTCTTCCTTCTAGGTTTGAACATAATAGGCCCTCTTCTGCAATATTGTCAGAAAAATAAGTACAGAATACATCTTTAGGGGTAAAGTAACTGGGACTTCCCACAGCTCCTTGAACCTGTCTCACAATATTGTGTATTGGAGTACGTCCGACTAATGTAGGATTACTGTCCCAAAAAACATTCGTTTTGGATGTTCTACTTATCACTTCTTGAGGATCCACTAGATTCACTTCTTCATCATCAGAAGAAGCACTGGATGAGGATGTTTGATTAGCTGGTGGCAGATATTCTTCATCAGACAAAGATAGTTCACTTTCATCATCGCTTTGAAACATAATCGCTTCAATCTCTTGGTCAGTCAGACACTTGGAGGAAGACTGTGCCATTGCTGACTAGATGTTAGAAAATGAAACAGATTTCCTCTCAACAGCTTATCTTATCACAGGTCCTTCAGCAATTAGCTCACGTTGAGGCATATTTTCAAAGCACTTAGCCTTCCAAAGTTCCATAGAAACCTATGGAACTTTGGAAGGCTAAGTGCTTTGAAAATATGCCTCAGTGTATACTGTCCTCAGTGTTCAGAGGACCTGAGGTGATGTCATGGCCTTATCACTCCCTCCAAAAATCACATGACATCCTCACATGTTATTATCCACACCCTGGCCCCTCCACCAGCATTACTGAGTACAAATAAAGTAACTTGAGACACAAACACTTCTGAGAACATGATAAAAACAGCGGGGGCCTAAAAGGCCCCCAATTCGTACAGATGTAGTTTTCACCAAACAAGCATTGTTACACCATAATGCCTATGAAAAAAAATTATATGAACAACTGGATATTATCAACAATGACATACTTGAGTAATACCTTGAGTTTCAAAATTATAACTAAAGTAATTTTGCAGATAATAGCAAAAATGTAAGCATGGGGGCCTAAAAGGCCCCCAATATGCGTTCTAGGGTTAAAGGCCTGGTTGAAGAGCCAAGCCTACTCCGGAGAAGGCTTGCTTGTGGGTATTGCATCATATAATGTCTTTTGGAGAGGGTGTGGTTAGTGATAGTCCTTGAGAGGTCCTTGGTGGTGGTGTGTGGAGGATCATCCTATTCTTCAGGTACTCGGGGCCATTTCCTTTCAGGGCCTTGAAGATCAGACCTAGAGTTTTAAATTTAGCCCTGTATTGTACTGGTAGCCAATGAAGTTTTTGCAAAAATGGTGTGATGTGGTCACGTCGCTTGCAACCTCCTGAGTAGTGCTGCTGCATTTTGAATCAACTGGAGCTGGTGCAGGCCCTTTGTAGTCAGACCGTTGTTTAGTGCATTGCAGTAATCCAGTCTTCATGTTACCATGGCATGCACAACTGGGATAAGATTTACCTTCTCAATGTAAAGAGAGAGGCAGTGTAGCTGTCGCAAATACTAGAAGCAGCTCTTGATGGTTGCTTGGATTTGGGGAATCGGAGTAATTGTTGAATCTAACTGTATTCCAAGGTTCCTGACTTGTGATTTGAGGGGAATTCATACTTTCCAAAAGGAATTTTGATGTCCACTTGTGTTAGGGACTCAGAGACACTTGATTTTACTTGGGTTCAGACAAAGTTTGTTGTGTTTACTTCTCTAACATCAATTCAAGAATGGGCTAATCAGTTTATTCAAGGCTATAGGTTGTCAGGTTCAATGGGAATAATTAGCTGCACATCATCCGCATAAATGTAGGACTGAGTGGCCATTGACTGAATCAGCTTGTGGCTTGAGGTAGCTACTGAACAGAATAGGTGACAATATCGATCCTTGTGGTACCCTGCAGGTCAATATCCATGGTGGTGATGAGCTGCTATCAAACATTATGGATTGTTGTCTGTCTGATTGACAGAAACAGGTATCAACTGAATTCATGTTAGGATCTGAACCAGTATTTACCTTATTACCTATCTGTCATGCTAGCATGATATCATGATGCACAGTGTCAAAAGCTGTTGAGAAATCTAGCAGTACTAACATCGAGGCGAATCCCTTGTCTGTTTCTGTAAAGATCATCTGGTAGGGATACGAGGACTGTTTCTGTTCCATAACTGGGTCTGAATCCACATGGATCTAGCCAGTTTCTCTCTTCTAGCCAATCATTAAGTTGAACACAGACTGTTCTATGAGTTTCCCTAGAAACAGGATGTTGGATACTGGCTGGTAACTTTCAAGTTTGTCCTGGTCAAGGTTGTTTTTCTTTAGCATGGTAGTTGCCCATTAGAAAGGTGTTCATGATTTTTGTGGCACCTTCTCTAAAGGCCCATACTTGCCTGCTGCACTATCTTTGATGGGCAAGGGTCGAGGGAGCAGGTAGTTGGGCGAAGGTCTCTTAGGATTTTGTCAAGGCTCTTTGTTAAATTTCCCATCTAACTGTCAGGAGGGGGTGTTTGTGCACCCCTGGTTGGCTGGTTGGGATTGCCTGTAAATCCTGGCAGAGACTTTTAATTTTGTTGGTAAAGTATGCAGCAAAATTATTGCAGTTCAGTTTAGACTGGGTAGGCTGTTTACCATACTGAACTGATTGGTTGAATTATTTCAATACTATAGTATGGTAAAATTATGTATCATACCTGATAATTTTCTTTCCATTAATCATAGCTGATCAATCCATAAACTGGTGGGTTGTGTCCATCTACCAGCAGGTGGAGATAGAGAGCAAAGCTTTTGCCTCCCTATATGTGGTCATGTGCTGCCGGAAACTCCTCAGTATGTCGATATCAAAGCTCCATCCGCAGGACTCAGCACTTAGAGAATTACACCCACAAAGGGACACTCTGCCCAGCTCACCACCGCCGAAACGGGGGAGGGGAATTAACCCAGCTCATCCCCACACAAGTGGGGGAGGGGAATCCGTCCAGCTCATCCCCGCGGAGCGGGGGAGGGACACCACCCCACCGATGCGGGGGGATCTGGCGTATCCTGCAACCGCAACCGCGGGAGGAGCTGACTGACCCTAACACCGCCGAAGCGGGAGGGGTACAAAGCTGCCCTACAGCCGCACGAAGCGGGAGGGAGCGCCGGCAGAATTTATATCTCAATCCAGCCCCGTAAAACGGAGGGGAGAGGAATGCAGCAGCGCACTGTAACACAAACTCGTCTCAACTCTTGAAGAATCCAATTGAAAAAACTTGAACACGAAGTCCTCCTGAACAGGAACTGAAGACTAAACTTGAACCTGAAATGCAACCAGAATATAAACAGTACAGATATCTGGGAGGGGCTATGGATTGATCAGCTATGATTAATGGAAAGAAAATTATCAGGTATGATACATAATTTTACCTTCCATATCATCATGCTGATCAAGCCATAGACTGGTGGGATGTACCGAAACAGTACTCACCCAGGGCGGGACATAGAAATCCCTGACCGCAACACTGAAGCTCCAAACCGGGCCTCCGCCCGAGCCGCCACAGTCAAGCGGTAATGCCTGGAGAAGGTATGGGCCGATGCCCAAGTTGCCGCCTTGCATATGTCTTCCAAGGAGACGGACCCGGCCTCTGCCATCGAGGCCGCCTGAGCTCTAGTGGAGTGAGCTTTCAGCTGAATAGGCGGCACCTTCCCCGCGGTCACATAAGCCGCTGCAATGGCTTCCTTGACCCATCTTGCCACTGTAGGCTTAGCAGCCTGCAGACCCTTACGAGGACCTGCAAACAGGACAAACAGATGATCCGATTTCCGGAAATCATTGGTCACTTCCAAGTATCTGATGATGACTCGTCTCACATCCAGATATTTGAGAGCAGAGTATTCCTCTGGGTAGTCCTCCCTACGAAAGGAAGGGAGACAGAGCTGCTGATTCACATGGAAGCGAGAAACAATCTTGGGCAAGAAGGAAGGCACTGTGCGAATAGTCACTCCTGCCTCAGTGAACTGCAGAAAAGGCTCTCGACATGAGAGTGCCTGGAGCTCGGAAACTCTTCTGGCTGAAGTGATAGCCACCAAAAAGACTGCTTTCAACGTCAGGTCTTTCAGAGATGCCCTCGACAAGGGTTCAAAAGGCGGCTTCTGCAAGGCTCTTAGCACCAGGTTGAGATTCCACGCAGGCACCACTGAGTGCAGAGGAGGGCGCAGGTGATTAACTCCCTTGAGAAAGCGCACCACATCTGGCTGCGAAGCCAGGGAAGCACCCTTCAGGCGGCCCCTGAAGCAAGCCAGAGCCGCTACCTGGACTTTAAGGGAACTGAGCGACATGCCTTTCTCCAGACCTTCTTGCAGGAACGCCAGCACTGAAGAAATTGGAGCAGTGAAGGGAGAAAGTGAGCCTGCTTCACACCACGCTGCAAAGGTACGCCAAACCCTGGCGTAAGCAGTAGAAGTAGAGCGCTTCCTCGCTCTCAGCATAGTGGCGATGACCTTGTCTGAGAAGCCCTTCTTCCTCAGACGCTGCCGCTCAATAGCCAGGCCGTAAGACCAAAGGGGGAGGGATCCTCCATCACCACGGGACCCTGATGCAACAGGCCCTGCTCCACTGGCAGCCGCAGAGGGTCGTCCACTGATAAGGATGGACTTGTACTCCTTCCTTTCGCAGGAAGGCCGCGATGACCACCATTACTTTGGAGAAGGTCCGCGGAGCAGTAGCCAACCTGAACGGGAGGGCTCTGAACTGGAAGTGTCGGCCCAGGACTGCAAAACGCAGAAAGCGTTGATGAGGAGGCCAGATGGGAATATGCAAGTACGCTTCCTTGATGTCCAAGGATGCCAGGAACTCCCCTGCCTTCACTGCCGCTATAACAGAGCGGAGAGTCTCCATGCGAAAGTGCCGAACTTTCAAGGCCCGATTGACCCCTTTGAGGTCGAGGATAGGCCGTACAGAACCTCCTTTCTTTGGTACCACAAAGTAAATGGAGTAACGTCCCTTGCCAAGCTGATTTTCTGGCACCGGAACGACCGCACCCAGGCGGATCAGATTGTTCAAGGTCTGCTGCACTGCCACAGCTTTGACCGGAGACTTGCAGAGAGAGAGAGTACAAACCCGTCTCTTAAGGGTCGGCAGAACTCTAGCTTGTAGCCGTCTCTGATGACTTCCAGCACCCAAGCGTCTGAAGTTACTCTGGTCCACTCGCCCAGAAATGAGGACAGGCGTCCTCCAATCTGCACTGGGCCATGGACCAGGACCCCGTCATTGGGTACGAGACCCTGGGGGAGGACCGGAGGGCGCACCTCCGGGACGGCGGTCTCTGCGAAAGGAATGCTGCTTGGGGGAGAAGTTCCTCTTGAAGGAAGAGGGGGCAGAGGAGCCCGACTTGCCCGGGCGGTACCGACGGGCTTCCTGAAACCGTCCTCTGGAGATACCGGGGCGAGCACTGGCCCGAGCCCTGACCTCTGGTAACCTCTTGCCCTTAGACGTGCCGAGATCGGTCACGATTTTGTCCAGCTCGACCCCAAAGAGCAGCTTGCCTTTAAAAGGCAACTTAGCCAGGCGGGACTTAGAGGCGTAGTCCGCAGACCAATGTTTCAGCCAAAGCCACCGCCGCGCAGAGACTGTCTGAGCCATACCTTTAGCCGAGGCTCTCAAGACATCATACAGTAAGTCTGCCAAATAAGCCAAGCCCGATTCCAGGGCCGGCCAATCAGCCCTCAAGGAAGGATCCGAGGGGGAAGCCTGCTGCACAATCGTCAGGCATGCCCTGGCCACATAGGAGCCGCAAACTGAGGCCTGCAAACTTAAGGCAGCCGCCTCGAAGGACGACCTTAAGGCCGCCTCCAATCTTCTGTCTTGGGCGTCCTTTAGGGCCGTGCCACCTTCCACCGGCAACACCGTTTTCTTAGTCACCGCAGTGATTAAAGAATCCACGGTAGGCCAAAGAAAGGCCTCCCGCTCACTTTCAGGCAAAGGATAGAGGACATAGCCCTAGCCACTTTGAGGCTCGCTTCCGGGACATCCCATTGAGCCGAAATTAAGGTGTGCATGGCATCATGCACGTGGAAGGTTCTAGGCGGGCGCTTCGTCCCCAGCATAATGGCGGAGCCAACAGGGGCTGAGGGAGAGACGTCCTCTGGAGAGGAAATCTTCAAAATGCTCATGGCCTGCACTAACAGGTTGGGCAAATCCTCTGAGCGAAAGATCTGCGCTGCAGAGGGGTCATCCGCTCCATCCGAGCGGGAATCCATCTCCTCCAAAGAATCCCCAAAGGACCGTTGGGAGAACTCAGATACGCTGCCCTCATCTACATCAGAGGAAACAGAGTCCTCTAAGGCCTGGGAATCCATCCGAGGGCGTTTACTTCCGGGGGCCTCAACCCCTTTATCGGACAAGGGAGAAGGGGCAGCATTTTGCATAAGGAAGGCCTGATGCAGCAGCAAAATAAACTCGGGGGAGAAACCCCCCAGACTGTGCACTTCAGCAGCCTGGGCCACAGCCCTAGACGCACCCTCAACCGGCGCTCGCAAGAGCGGGGGAGAAACATGCTGCGCATCCAAGATGGCGTACGGCGTGACACTCCGCGAAGGAGCCGCGCGGGAAGAACGGCGCTTAACTTTAGCCGCTTTTTTGCCGTCGCCCAAATCAAGGGCGGCCATGGCATTAACGTCTCCCAGCTCAAGGGCGGCCCAAGAAGAAGCCGTCCGAGCAGAGTGGCCGGCCAAGATGGCGGAGGCGAGCAGCGGGGGATGGGCGTTTATGGCGGGAAAAACCGCCGCACCGGAGGAAGACCCGGGACACTGACCGGCCTCCAAACTGACACCCAACAAGGGCGAATCAGACTTTAAGCCCCCCGCATCCCCGCTAGAAGCGCACACGCGGTCCGGGGAGCGATTCTTCGTGCCCTCGCCCTCCGACGCCCTAGGCCATGTGGAGATCGATCGGGGAACCCCCTGCCCGCTATAAAAAAGGTAAAAATTACCTGCTTCTCGCTCTGAGCTGTAACGACCTGGTGTCCCAGTGAGTAGCTGCAATAAACGTTTAAATAAACGTCGAAATAAACGCCCTTAAGGACGTCCAAATTTTTTTTTTTTTTTACGGAGCCAGCGGGAGGGGGGAGAAAAGGAGGGACCTGGCGCCACCAGGTTTGCACTTGCTGAAGAAGAGCCCTCAACCCCAGGTACTCAACAAAACCTAAAAATTAGGCTTGGAGACCTAGCCAGAGCTGCTGCTATGTGTGACCACCACCTGCTGAGATAGAGAACATACTGAGGAGTTTCCTGCAGCACATGACCACATATAGGGAGGCAAAAGCTTTGCTCTCTATCTCCACCTGCTGGTAGATGGACACAACCCACCAGTCTATGGATTGATCAGCATGATGATATGGAAGTGACCCTTTTGTGGGTTGGATTGATCCTAGTGCTGTCATTGTGTCCTGCAAGGCAGCAGTGGTGGTATCTGGGGTTCTGATGAAGTCTCCCAAGAGCACCAGCCTAGGGTATGGTGTTACAGTTGGTGGAGTGGTTAAGTCCCCATGGTAAAACACTAACATTGCAGTACACCATCTATTTACAGACTTGAAATGTGTCTGCATTGTTCTTATTCCAGAAAATAATCATACAGGTGATATTTAAAAAATGAAACCATTCCACAAACTATAACAGAGTGGTATATTTGGTACTATTGCCCTTTGACCTCTGGTAATGTGGAAGAGACAACTGCACGTACAACTCAGAGCATAGACACAGTTTAAAGAACCAAAAAATGGAAGCCCTGATGGTAAACACACCATCAACTTACAATTTTGAAATGTTTCTGCATTGATCTTAGTCCAGAAAACACAGTACAAAAGCTCCAGGATTAAATACTTAGCTTGAAAATGTCATCTGTGCCGGAGTCATATTTCCAACTCTAAACAATCCCCTAGAGACCCACTGTTGGCGTCTGATATACCTTTGAGCTCTCTGAGTTTTTCCGTGTTTCGGAATGCTGAACAAGAGAGGCCATCCTGCTTCCACTGCTCCTCAGCGGCAATCTCCTTCCTCAGGTGCCGGTGCTTTGTAGACATACATTCTGCGGGGGTTCCGGCAACGTCGGAAAGCAGCCCGCTGGTCCGTTCTGGGGTGGATGGAGACGCCGGAGTATGCCCTGGGCTTGAGCGTTCGCTTTTTCAGCTAACAGATCATGTTGGTTGCTTTAGCTCTATAGACTGATTGGTCTGGAGCTCGTTGAGGCTTTTTCCTTCCCTTTAATATAACGTGCTTTACTGTTCCATATTTTTTTGCCTTTTGAGTGGGTCAGATTTGGTTATTTGTATTCAATATTTTTGATTTGATTGACTCCACATCCATCTGAGTTTTTTGGTATGGGGAATGTATATCTCACATAACTTTTAATTTCCAGAATAGGTTGTTATTTTACCATACAAGTTGGGTTATTTTAGTAAAGGGGATAGGTGCAACTTTCTAGTCCAACTCCTCTGTATTTACATAGACCAGCACTAAGGATAAACTCAGAATGAATACAACCTTAAAACAACTTGATGACCAGATGAGCAACCCTGTGTACAGGAAGTTACCACGCAAGGTGACATCATTATTTGACCCATGACTTCGCACTAACAACATGTCTCAGAACCTGCAGGAGGGCCTCTGGAATAGGGGGAAGGACCAATGGAAAGAAAAGACCTAATTTCTCCTTTAATTACAGAGCTTCCCACTATTCCAGAACATCTCATGTTTAAAAGCAGTTCCTAGAGTGGGTAAGATCTTGGCACTGCTGCCACCCTGAAGACCAACCCCAAAACTGGCTTCTGAGTGTAGTGCTTGGCAAAGGTATGCAGCATGAACCACCTTGAAAATATCCGCTGGGACAGTAAAGTAGTCTCTGCCCAGGATGTCGTAGAATAAGCCTGTAAGAAAATAAGCAGATGTGATAAGTCTCCTTCAGCCATCTAGCAATTATGGGGCTTAGAAGCCATGAGGCCAAGCCTCCGTTTACCAAAAAGCACAGTTTGTCCAATCTAGAAAACTCATGTGTAATTTCCAGATGTCTAATGAGGACTCTATACACATTGAGGAGCTCCACCACAGATTATTTTATTTATTTTAGAGCACTTTTGGAAGAAGGGAAGGAACTGTGTGCAGCTTACCTCTGAAAAGCGAAGAAAAAGATCTTGACAAGAAAGCCTGAAGCTCTGAAACCATACATGGTGAGGCAACAGCCTCCACAAACACTGTCTTTAGTATAAGATCTTTTAAGGAGGCCTTCTGAAATAGCTCAAAAGGAGGCTTCTGAAGAGCCCAAAGGAAATTAGGATTCCACTCTGGCCATGGCATTTGACAGGGAGGCTGGAAGTGGCCCACTCTACACAAAAATTGAAGGATATCTGGGTTATAAGACACAAAAGATGTCTTCTGTAATCAGCCTCTGAAACAACCTGAATTTTTGGAGAATCCAACACCAATCCTTTCTGAAGATCTGCCTGGAGAAATGCGTGATTTGAGAAGTAAAAAATTACATACACAAGTACCAGCCCCCCCCCCCCCCCCCCCCACCGACCATCCTCCAGCCCCTTGTCTATACCATGGATGTCCAGCAGTTCAAAACCTGAAGCACGGTGGCACTGACACTCAGGATAACCTTTTTGCCTCAACCAGTCTCTCTTGAGACCAAAACGGCAGCCCCTCCCCCCCCAAAACAAAGTCAAATCAGCCAATCCAGGACTATGAGAATTATTCAACCTGGGTGCAATGCGATCCTTTTCAACATACAGCCTACCATGGGCCACGGAGGAAAGAGATACAGTAGGGGCAGCAGTAAGGCATGGATCCCCACTTAGCCTGGTTCATTAGTCCACTATCAGCTGGAAACCATGGCTGGATAGTGCCCCTGTTCCCAGGTCCAAGAATTTCCTGTTGAGAAAGTCTGCTTTCACATTCAAGGACCCAGTAATGTGAGCTGAGATGATTTTTTTTTCTCCACCTAACTCATGAGGGAGGCAGCCTCCACTTGCTTTAACTTGCTGATATAAGCCACCGCCCTCCCACAGTTGGAGAAAAATTCTGCCACCAGAAAAGGAGTGAAATCGCAAATGGCATTCCGCAGAGGCATGAGTTCCAAGCAGTTTATCACGCACTAAGGCACTTAATCCATTCAGGTGCCCTATACCATTTGAAACTTGTAATGAGCTCCCCAACCCAACTTGCTGATGTCCACTGTCACTACCTCCCCATTGTGGTACTGTGTCAACCACCACTGCATACTCAATCTAGCAACCCACATCTAAGAAAGATGAAGGTCATACTCCTATTTGACTGGAGAGCAGCAGCTGAGATTCTTGTAATGGCTGCATATGAGTCCTTGGTCAGGGCAACTCTACCACTGCCACAGTCATTGGATCCCAGACCCTGGGCCTGCCTTAAATGAGATGATGAAGCTATTGCACCAGCTTCAACCTCCTGCTCTCTGTGAGGAATATCCTCTCCCATGCTCTGAATAGAACACCCAAATACTCCAGCATCTGTGATGGGAGTTAAGCTGCTCTTATCAAAATCACCCAACAAAATGGCTCCCTTTCCCACCCTCTCCTGCATCAAACTGCACACCGGCCCTGCCAGAGAGCCCGATGAAGCTGAAAATGTGCTTCTGCTGTTTCTTCTGCGTCCTACAGGACCCACAGCAGGTCCCACAGCAGGAATACCACTTAACTTTCTCTTCTGGCGTTGCCATTCACCTTCACTATCACAACCTATCCCATCCCAAGCAGTGAGTGAGGACATCTCCCCTGCACCAAGTAGAACTTGCAGCCCTCCAAGCAGTTCTGAAACGTTAGTTAGACTTACCACTGCCGGTTGCTCCCCCCCACCAAGCTCAGAGTCTCCACAAGTCTTACCACAGATGAGAGAGATTCAAGATCAATACCCTTTCCCTTTTTTTTTTTTCCAAAGGTTGTTGTGCTGGAAAATGAGAGTTCCACAGGAAGGGAAGAAGTAAAGTCACAGGGCACCAGCCACAGGGAATTGAATGCCTTCACATATGACTCTGCAGACTCCAGCCACCCATAAAGCTCAACTGGGGACCAGTTGACCAACTGGTCCAGAGCCTGAAAAGTGCATCATCGGAGAAAGACTGGATGCCAAGAGAGAGATGACTCAGCTCGGCCATTCTCTATCTCTACCTGTTGGTTAATGGACACAACTATCCCACTGGTTCTGGAAAAGTGAGAAGCTACTTAATGGAACAACTGTTATGTTTCACCTCAGGCAGCTTTCTAATCTCTATATTGGATCAAGCTGTCTGGCTATCACTGAAGCCAAAGAGCCAATTGTTGCAGCTAAAATGGCATGTGTGCCATGGTAAATCTACCCCTAAAGTGCAGCTATTAGATTGAGCTCAAGAAAAACATTCCCTAGGTTGCCAGGACTCCTGTGTACAGCAGTAAGCAAAGTGGGGGGGTGGGGAGGAGAAGGGACAGTGAAAGCAGAAGCTACTAATACATGCAAATTTCTTATTAAACATAACACCAGAGGTAAAAACTGATACTGCATTGTACTGCTGAATTTGCTTGGAATAAAATCCAAATAAATTAATGCAAAAAAAAAAAAAAAGCCCACAAAAATACATATGGATTAGTTACCAATGTGGAGACTGTAGGTAATGACTTTCTACAAGTAGATATATACTGATGGAATTTTAAATGCAATTTCAACACTGATATCAGAACAAAATTAAACAGGCGTTTGCATTAAGTTCAAATAGGAATAATTCCACCATATTGGAGAAAGAAAAGTGTCACCAGCATAGTAAACCAAATTCTGAGGTGTGAAATTGTGTTTTGCATTGGTTATAGGAGGTGGAGGAGTGGCCTAGTGGTTAGGGTGGTGGACTTTGGTCCTGGGGAACTGAGGAACTGAGTTCAATTCCTACTTCAGGCACAGGCAGCTCCTTGTGACTCTGGGCAAGTCACATTGCCCCAGGTAAGCCACATTGAGCCTGCCATGAGTGGGAAAGCACGGGGTACAAATGTAACAAAAAAAAATATGTTCTGAAGGGTATTTCTCCTATTTTGCCAGCAGGTGGTGTTCCTTTGCTGTAAAGCTGTTACAGAGAACCAAGTGTTTTTTCTTTAGTTTGACAGGAAGCAAGTAGTAGTAGTATATATTTAAAATCTTGTTGACTCAGCTCTGATTGGCCCAGAAGCTCATTTCCTTTAAAGTGCACTGATTTTTGTCTTAGCCTGGAAGAAGAGGGAGACAGGTCTCTTTGCTAAGGCTCTGTGAATATGTCCTGATCTTCCAGGTACTGTTGTTTGCCAATTGCACATTTTTGTCTACTGCTCCAAGTTCTGGGAATTAACACAATTGTTCATGGTGCCTGTCTGGACTGATAAAGGTCTGTGAGTGCTTTCTGGGAACTGTGGGACCACTGGGAGTGTGGCCCCAGTAACCTTGAAATAACAGGAGTAACCTAGAGATAATTTGAGCATGGGAGACTAGCCCGGAGTCAGTTTTGACCCAGTCGGTGGGAGGAGGGTGCTAGTGTACAGCACAAGCAGCAGGTGCAGGCAGACCTGAGCTGTACTGGGGATAGACCCTCTCTAAGTGACAGCGGGTTAACCCCAGGTGGGTGGCAAGGCATTTTCATTATTTTGCTCTAGAATTCATATATTTTTTTTTTATAGAGTCGTGCACACTGCTGAATCTGAAGACACTTTATGATCTTCCCTTCCTTCCATAATAAGTTATTGGGCTGTGGTTCCTGCCAGCAGTTAAAAATATGTCCAGTAATCCTTATCTAAAAATCCTACAACTGGACACCAGTTACACAAACTTCAATGCTATTCTGTCTTTAGAACCTACGCACACTTGAAAAAGTCAACCCAATTAAAATTAAAACTCAGTAGCGGAGCTGCAGGAGAGTCAATATAGGATTATACACCGAGGTTACATAACACAATCACAAGCAGCAAGGGCCGGATGGATATCTGATGCCCAATGTCCTAAATGCAGTAAAGAGAGGAACACTTTTATGCACACATTTTGGAGATGTAATAAAATTAAATCATATTGGAAAGCAATACAAAACTATCTTGAAAAAATATCGGGGCAAAGGATGTTCCCCTCCTGGAGAGGGGTACTTTTGAAGAAAAATAATGCATATGGAATTTCAAATAAAAATTTGGAGTTACTTTTTAGTAAGGCATATGCAGTGGGGAAGAAATGTATACTCAGGCACTGGACACAGGCGGAGCCACCCTCAGTGTGGCTCTGGAGGAATAGATTACATGAGCTAATGCTTTGGGAGGCCAGATCAGCCTTTAACAGCCCAAAGAGAAGGAAGCATTTTATAACTATATGGAATCCATACTTACAAAATATCTCTCATAAAGCAAGAAGCGCAGTACTCAATAATTTAGGCAAACCCTAATTTGAGAAGAACTTGGTCGAAATATACTCCTTGTGTAATTAGGTACAGATTGACGTTGGATTTTGAAAGATGATACCATGAAGCAAGGAGCTCAGAGGGGGGGGGGGAGGGAGGGAGATGGTTGAAGGGGAGTTATTGTTATATAAAAATTGATGGTCACTGATGGAACAATTAAGATGTGTATAAATACATATGCTGTATTGTTATGACTTTATTCTGTTTGCTTTCTATAATTTTGTTTAAAAATGCCTGATCATCAATAAAAACCGTTTAAATATAAAATTAAAACTCAGTAAACAGCAAGAGCCCAATCACAACAGCTAAATTAAGAATTAATGTTACTTAGAATAATAAAATTCACATGTAGCTAAGCAAAACATAAGAGTTCTGTTGTTATTGTCTCCTTGGAGTGTTTTCCATAATTAGGAGATGGCTCCATGAGCTAGGTCAGTGCTTCCCAAATCTGTCCTGGAACCCTTTTCAGAACATCCACAATGAATATGCAAACTTTTCAAGCATCTACATCACGGATATCCTGAAAATAAAAACATTGAGGCTGACAACAGGACAGGTTTGAGAAGCCCTGGGTTTGACCAACACCTCCAACAGTCATAATAATTCAACCTTTGTCTAGGACAGACAACCAAGGAGCCATTGTATTGTGTGTGGCATATAAAGAGCTAAAAATGGAATAGAAAAATTATAAATTTTAATTTCATGCCCTCTGCTTCAATCAAGTCTCCTGACTAGCACAAACCAACAATCAGTATTACAGCAACAGTAGAATCCAGGGCATAGAACCAGTAGAAGCCAGGGCATAGAACTTAATACGAACAATCTTATTTATTAAACAGCAAGAAAAAACTCTTTTGAGGATAACCAGGCACTCAAAGCCAAAATGTAAAACCATGTTGGTTATTATACTCCATTGGGAATGGTCAAGATTTTCCACTATTGGCCCAAGTGGTGGTGCATATCTTTGAATATGGAATATTTCTACAATACGACAGCACGTAGAACAGGGTGGTGTGGTGTGTGTATACTTGAAATGTACACAGTTGGCTCAAAAGTTAAATAGAAGCAAATTAGTTAAACCAGTGAATTTACCAATAACATCAGTATGTCCTCAGTCTGATAGTCACATTCATTCCACAACACTGACCTTCAATATAGGGCAACAAAAGGATAAATAGTAGCTGACAAAATAAAGCACACTAGAGATATTAAACTGCACCTATAAAACATATTTACTTTGTTTAAAGTTAGAACTTAGTTTTTTCTTTTAATACAAGACAATTAAGTCTCAGAGAAACAGCAAGCAGATCCACCTTTGGAACAAAGTATGGCACAGATTCCAAAATTCCAGATATAAGTGGAACACGGAAAGTTTTTCAAATATAGTGGGGTTTTTTTTTTTGCATTTTCATACTGTTTCCTTTTTTTGTGATGATTATCACATCGTCAAAAAAATAACAGTCAGCTGGAGACAAGTGGCTTCCGTCAAGAAAATCTAGAGCTGTGAAAATAAGTTGTCAAGGTCTTTAGAGTTTATATTAGTTTGTAAGAAACTTTTTTAAACAGTCATAAAAATTCATTTAACTTTTCTTTTCTCAAAGCAGCTGCTCCCTTGAAAGAACAAGTACACAGAAGGAATCATGCACCCTGCAATCTCTGTGGGAATTTCTGCATAAAACCCAAAGTCTTTCAGAAAAGTGCTTCTTGCACATGGCTGTTCACCCTTACCCATCATCCTCCTTCAGTGCAATATTAGGTTGCTTCCAAATCTCTTTGGGTAACACAACAAACAGAGTGTCAGCAAGAAGCATGCACCCTTTGCTTGTCTTAAAATATTATTTTAACCTCTCCATTTCACCGGGTACAAGAGAGCCAATAAAACAAAGGAATTCCAATGAGTTAAAAAAAATCAGTTCCATACCCTGTGCCACAGACTTAGAAAAAGAGATACAAAAACAAAATAAAACATCAGTCACTCTGAATTTCATTTTCTTCAAAGTTAACTCAGTTGTAAAAGCAGCTTGATATGCATGTTGGAAGCAGTTCCTGAGTAACTGCTGTAAACAGAGTGGAAGGAGGTATTGTTAGTTGCCTCCTGGCTCGTTCTTGTTTGGTTGTCTCAATTTATCACCTTATTTTCAAGTTTAATAACAGATCCTTTCAAAAGCATCAGGTGCATTAAGTCCACATGATGCAGCTCTTCCTGCATCATCTGTGCCATCAGCTCATCTGGCAGGTTATCCTCTTACAGGCATTATGGGTTGTCTTGTGAAATGCTGGTCACCAGAATTTCACGTTTTCTTCAGCATACGCTTTGACTGCCATGTGTGAAATTTATTGTAGGCTGTCTGGAGCATTTCCTCTAGATGAGCTGTTAACTGCAAGACAAAATCAGATATTGTGTATTTCAAGCAGCAGTACTGATTAGATTCTTCTCAAGCTCAACCTGCCTGTGTTTTCAGTATCTTAATTCCTAGCTTGATCCCGTCCTAGCAAGTTTTTCCTCCAATAGTTGCACTGTCTATTCTTCCTGACCTCTGTAGCCTTTACAGTTTAGAAATCAGTGCCTGGCCCTTCACTGCCTCCCCCCCCCCCCCCCCCCCAAAAAAAAAAAAAAAAAGGGCAAACACATTGTAAAATGGCCTGCTTCAAATGAAATTTCAGACTCATGAAATTCTATAATCATCATAATATACCCTCAACTCTAAATCTTAATTTCTTAGGACAATCGAGGAGACTCTGTAGCAACTAAAAGCTCATATCAGTAAATGCAAAATTTGTAAATGGACGGAAGAATGTGTTGCTCCCAGACTAACTAATCAAAAACTACTATGGCAGAGGACAATTGAAAACACCATTCATGGTGACTGTAGCAGTCATCTAGAAAACTATTCAGTATCAAAGCAGTCTGGATGAAATGTTTGAAAAACACTAATGAGGGATGTTCAAAATATGCAGGTGGCCTTCCAAGAATAGCCATACTGGGTCAGAC